>NC_081553.1:82916847-83217306 GCF_963082655.1 Stomoxys calcitrans | reverse complement strand
TTGAGAATGTGCTAGAGAGGGGGTCGTGGATTCTATTCCCACTCGAAGCCTAGGTCTGTAGCTATTGTGGTATCACAATGAACTTACAATTTACATGAGTCCGCAAAGGACTGTCACTCTTCCCTAAGCTAACCTACTACCCTACTATCCTAATGGTATGTGGATTGAATGCTGATATAATTGTTTCACTTTCTTAATTTTCTTTGCTAGAAAAAAAAATTTTTAGTTCGGCCCTTAAATTTTTGTAATGGAACTTTAGGTTAAGAAAGGGCCTCGACTTTTAACTACTGGTGAACTTGTTTTATTCATATTGGGCATTTTTTCTGTTCTATATGTAATCTATATATAACAAGTAAGAGCGTGCTAAGTTCGGCCGGGCCGAAACTTATTTCCACCATGGATCACATTTGTCGAGTTCTATGCGCGGTATATCCTTTTAGACAAACAAAGAATATTGAATAAGTACTGTTATGCTATTGGAGCTATATCAAGTTATAGTCCGATTCGGACTATAAATGAATGCTAAACATCAAAGAAGTCATTGTGTAATATTTCGGTTCATTCGGGTAAGAATTGCGCCTTGTAGGGGCTCAAGAAGCAATAGGTTTATATAGGAGCTGTATCAAGCTATTGATCGATTCAGACTATATTAGACACGTATGTTTAAAATTATGAGAGAAGCCGTTGTATTGATTTCTGCCAAATCGGATGAGAATAGCGCCATCTATAGGCTCAAGAAATCAAGATCCCAGATCGGTTTATATGGCAGCTATAAAAGGTTATAAACAGATTTGCGCCATACTTAGCACAGTCATTGGAAATCATAAAAAAACACCTCATGCAAAATTTCAGCCAAATCGGATATGAATTGCGCGCTCTATTGGCTCAAGAAGCCAAAATCCATGATCGGTTTATATGACAGCTATACCAGATTATGAACCGATTTGAATCATACTTAACACAGTTGTTGGAAGTGATACCAAAACACCACGTGCAAAATTTCAGTCAAATCGGATAGGAATTGCGCCCTCTAGAGGCTCAAGAAGTCAAGACCCAAGATCGGTTTATATGGCAGCTCTATCAAAACATAGACCGATTTGAACCATACTAAGCGCAGTTGTTGCAAGTGATTCCAAAACATCACGTGCAAAATTCCAGTCAAATCGGACGAGAAGTGCGCCCTCTAGAGGCTCAAGAAATCAAGACCCAAGATCGGTTTATAAGGCAGCTATATCAAAACATGGACCGATACGAATCATACTTAACACAGTTATTGGAAGTGACACCAAAACACCAGGTGTAAAATTTTAGTCGAATCGGATAGGGATTGCGCCCTCTAGAGGCTCTAGAAGTCAAGACCCAAGATCGATTTATATGGCAGCCATATCAAAACATGGACCTATTTACAATCCCAACCGACCTACACTAATAGAAAGTATATGTGCAAAATTTCAAGCGCTTAGCTTTACTTCTTCGAAAGATAGCGTGCTTTCGACAGACGGACGGTTGGGCAGACGGACGGATATGGCTAGATCGACTTAAAATGTCCCGACGATCAAGAATATATATACTTTATGGGGTCTGAGACGCATATTTCGAGGTTTTACAAACAGAAAGACGAAATTAGTATACCCCCATCCTATGGTGGAGTGTATAGAAATGAAATTGTTGCGCTTTGTTTGTTTGTTTATTTATTTGGTTGATTGTCTGTTCGGTATGGACTCAAAAACGGCAGAACCGATTTTCATGAAATTCTAACAGATGGTAGAGTTTGGACCCCCGGTGAAAATACGATGATACATTTTTTGATATCCGAAGGGAGCGAACCCTCCTTCAAACCCCAATTTTCAAAAACGCCCGATCACGGAGATGCGTGCACCGATTTTAGCGAAATTTTGTATGCCACCTTATGGTCCCCAAAAACATGAAATTGGTATAAAATTTTTGGGTTAAATAACCTGGGGGGACGCCCCATCCCAAAACATACCCATTACCGATTGGGACAATATGGGTATCAAATGAAAGGTGTTTAAGAGTAGAATACGAACTTGGTATACAAATTTCGCCGAAAACACGAAATTGGTATAACATTTTTGGGTCATACAACCTGGGGGACGCCCCATCCCAAATCCCACCCGTGCGGACATGTTTACCGATTGGGACAATATGGGTATCAAATGAAAGGTATTTAAGAGTAGAGTACGAACTTGGTATACAAATTTCGCCCGAAGTGTTCGGGGGGTCCCCCACCCCCAAAAAACCCCCCAACAGGACTCTTTCGCCGCTTTGGCCAATATGGGTATCAAATGAAAGGTACTTAACAGCAGACTACAAATTTGAAATAAAAATGTATTTCTTGGTGTTTGAAGAGCCTCCCCACGCTACAAAGCGCCTCCCCCCCCCTCACGGACATGTTTACCGATTGGGACAATAATGGTATCAAATGAAAGGTATTTTGTAGAGTACAAATCTGATATAAAAATGTATTCCTGATGTCTGAGGGGCCTCCCCCTCAGATACGAATTTGATATCCAATCTTAAGGCCAAGTATTTGGGGGTCGTCTTACCCCATAAACTATCCCTAAACCAATGGCTTTTCGGGCTAAAATACAATAAAAGAAATTTGAGAGAAGAACACGATATGCTGATATTTTTTTAGGGCTTAGTGTGTGGGTGGCCTCCCCACCCTAGATACCCTAAAAGTGGAAGTATTTGTGGATTATGATAATAAGAGGGCTCTAATCTGATATCTGTTTTATGGCCAAGTGTTTCAGGGATGCCTCATCTAAACTCCCACTAAACCACGCATATATACCGACTATCTATAGCAATATGTAGCTCAAATGTGATTTTTGGGAGTAGAGTGTAAATCTGACATCCAACTTCGGGGCAAAGGGTTTGGCTACTCCAATCCATCACCAAAACCAAGAGAAAGAAGTAGATCTGCCATCCAAACTATAATGGGCAGATACCCCCCTTACCTTATTTTCAAAAACTCGAAATCACGGAGATGGGTGGAGCAATTTATGATTTATTGTAGTTTGTTTATAATTACTCAAAAACTCAAATTTTGTATCCTTATTTAGGGTGGGATACCTAGGAGGGCCGCGCCACCTCCAAAGCCCGCCAAATGGAAATACAAACCAATAATGATCATATGGGGCTCAAATTAAAGATATTTGAGACTAAAGAACGAATATTATATATGACGGTCCACCTCACCCTCAAATATACTCCCATACCGGACTTATTTACCGACCCTAAAATTAGGTAAGGGGGGTACCCGCCCCTTATAGTTTGGATGTCAGATCTACTTCTTACTCAAATGAAAGATATTCGGGAGTAGAGCACCAATATGATATCCACATGGGGGCGAAATATCTGAAAGGGCGTAGCAGTACCCCTAAACAGGATTTTCCTGATCGTGCCAGTATAGAGCTCAGATAAAATAAGAGAGTGAGAGAAGGCGCGGCGGAGCGGGCCCTGTCCAGCAAATAAGTTTCATTATATGCAAATTTCTTTTCCCTTACACCCTTGTATGCAACATATGCTGTTAGTGTGTGGTGCAAGTAATTGCTTTATAGTTCTTAGGTTTGCTTTGGAAAACTTATATTTTTTTTTGTTAATGAAAACTTTTCTTTTATGTTATTTAATTTAAATTTTCCCTATGATTGTTGACCTAGATTTGATTAGTGTGTTTTTAATAATTGCTGTGGAGTGTTTTCCAAGTCTTAAATAAACATAATTTATTTTTCCCCTTTCCTTAATCTATAAAGCATCCCAAAACATTGAGTTTTTTTAGTGAGGAAAAATAATTAAAAAAACACCTCATAGTGCGGAATAATTTAAAACCCCCCACAATGAACATTAATCTTTTATAATTTTGTGCTAGACCGAAATGTATTATTTAAAATTAAAAATTAACCCATTTGAGGGTTTTTATAAGGGAATATAAAGAGGTAATTGAAATATATTTTCCTACAATATAAAAACATTGTGCACAATGCGTTGCTTATAAGTGTTTTGTTAAATAATCACTTACCATACTTTTTTTGACATTTTCCATTGTTAAAACGGACCTGAAAAATATATAAAATCAAAAAAATTAAAATCCAGTTTTTATAAGACTGAAAAAATTAATTTGTATACAAATTGACACTAAACAAGTAAAAGCGTGTTAAGTTCGTCCGTGCCGACTCTTATATCCCCTTCATCATGGATATCAAGTTATTTGAATGACTCTTTCAAAAAGAAAAAAAAAATTCCAAAATTTCAGGCAAATCGAGTAATAATTGCCCTCTCCAAAGGCTCAAAAAGTCAAACTGGGAGATCGGTTTGTATGGCAGCTATATCAGGTTATATAACGATTTAGACCACAGGAACAACATTTAGGAATAGTTGTTGAAAGTCAAAATAAAACACTTCATTCAAAATTTCGGCCAAATCGAATAAGAAGTCAAGACCCAAGATCGGTTTACATGGCAGCTATATCAGATTCCGGACCGAGTTGCGCCAAACTTAGCACAGTTGTTGGAAATCATAAGGTCATGCAAAATTTCAGCCAAATCGGATAGGAATTGCGCCCTCTAGAGGCTCAAGAAGTCTAATTGGGAGATCGGTTTATATGGCGGCTTTATTAGGTAAAGGTCTGATTTAGACCATATGTTGTTAAGAGTCATACCAGAACGTTTCGCGCAAAATTTCAGCCAAATCGGATAAGAATTGCGCCATATAGAAGCTTTAGAAGTCAAGGCCCAAGGTCGATTTATATGACAGCTATATCAGGTTATCAACCGATTTAGACCATAATTGGCACAAAAAAATGTTCAGTCAAATCGTATACGAATTGCGCCCTCTAGACGCTCAAGAAGACAAGATCGAAGATCGAGTTATATGGCAGCTACATCAAAACATGGACCAATTTGGTCCATTTACAAAATCAACCGACCTATACTACTAAGAAGCATTTGTACAAAATTTCAAGCGCCTAGCTTTACTCCTTCGAAAGATAGCGTACTTTCAACAGACGGACGGACGGACATAGCTAGATCGATTTAAAATGGCATGACGATCAAGAACATATACAATATAATTTATGGGGTCTTAGACGCATACTTCGAGATGTTACAAACGGAATGACGAAACTAGTATACCCCCATCTTATGGTGGAGGGTATAAAAATCTGTATATATAAAAATGAATTTGTGTTTGATTGTATGATTATTTATTTGTTTGGTTCTTTGTTTGTACCGTATAGACCCAAAACGGCTGAACCGATGTTCCTGAAATTGCCACAGACGGTAGAGTTTGAGGCCCCGTTGAAAATAGGGTACTACATTTTTAAGATATCCGAAGGGGGGACGGTCCCTCCCTTTACCACAGTTTATAAAAACGCCAGATCTCGGATATTGGTGCACCGATCTAAGCAAAATTGTGTATGCCACATTAAAGTAAAAATTTTGGGGGTCAAATAACCTGGGGGGACGCCCCATCCCAAATCCCACCCGGGCGGACATGTTTACCGATTGGGACAATATGGGTATCAAACGAAAGGTATTAAAGAGTAGAGTACGAATTTCGTATACAAATGTCACCATAAGTGTTCGGCGGGTCCCCCACCCTCAAAAAACTCCCCAACAGAACTCTTCACCGCTTTGGGCAATATGGGTATCAAATAAAAGGTATTTAAAAGTAATGTACAAATCTGACATAAAAATGTATTCTTTGGTGTCTGAGGGTATATATTTACCGATTGGGACAATTTTGGGTATAAAATAAAAGGTATTTAAGAGTAGAGTATAAAAAATGTATAAAAATTTGACCCAAATTGTTCGGGGTGTTCCCCCAACCCCAAAAAACTTCCCTAACTGAACTCTTTCATCGCTTTGGGCAATATGGGTATCAAATGAACGGTGATTAAAAGTAGAGCAATAATCTGGTATAAAGAATTATTCCTTGGTATCTGAGGCGCCTCTTTACCCCCCAGCAGGGCATATTTACCAATTGGGTTAATATGGATATCAAATAAACGGTTTTTGGAAGTTGAGTACACATCTGTAATAAGAATTTGGTCCAAGGGGCCTCCCCCATCCCAAAAACCCCTTGAACGGGCATGAAGGACCGCATCAAATGAAAGTTCTTTGGGAGTTGATTACGACTCTGGTATACATATTTGGGACAGAGTCTGGGACCGTCCCACCCACTAAATACCCTTCAATAGGACGTGTAGTTCGAGCGGGATAATATGTGAATTAAATGAAAGGTTTATGTCAATAGAGTTGGAATCTAATGTTGATATAAGGATTCAAGAATCTGGGTCACGTCTAGCTGCCCTTCCGTTCAGCAGGACATATATATCGCGACAATAAAGGACTCCAATAAATTATCTTTTGGGTCTTAGCGTTGGGAGAGCGACCCTTTCCTTCCAATAAAAACAACATCAAACTGTCATGTATGACGACCGAGAATATATTGCACACAACTGAAAGGATATGTCATAGGGCAATTCCCCTATCCGTCCAAAAAATGGAATAAAAAATAATATATGAAGGTATGGTATATGGTATAGGAGAGAGATCCGGGCGATAACGGAATGCGTGAGGTCGAGCGGTATTAACACTGGCTATCAGGGCACTAACAACCAGGACAGTAAGGTCACGACCAGTCTTGGTGAGTACAAAGGAGATAAAAAAGTCTTCTCTGAGGATGGCACCATCGTCGTTTGGGTGTTGGGCCATAGCGAAGTAAGGGGTAAAGGAAGAGCAGACAATTTGGCAGTGAAGGCCAGAGGACCAGAGCCTTTCGGGTCGATACAGTTAAAAAAACGATGAAAATCGTATGGGTAGATCGAGATCGTAATAAGAAGAGGCTATTACTACTGAAAGAAAGTAAGAAGGAGATCAGTAAAGCTTTCGGTATCATGACGGACACTAATGCAAAATCGATGCAGCAAGTGATACCATGCGTAGAGTATGTGGAGAAGATGAAGAGACGTTGGAGCACTTCCATTGTGATTGCACAGCTTTCGCGGCCAAGACTTAGGTAGAGACACAATACCAGACATGAACCAAGTTAGGTTCGAGTAATGGAAAACAATTGATGCTTTTTTAAGTAGCAGTCAATTCCTGACTTTGATTTCCTTTTTTGTTTATAGCATTCAGAGCGTACAATAGCCCGATAATTGGCTTAGGTGTATGTACATAGTGGCAGGGTGGGGGTATTAATCCGCTCTTTTTAAATTTACCTATCCTAACCTAGGCCCAAGACGATTCATTGGATGTACACTGTTGTGGTCTTGCCGATCCTTACCTGCCAGATGTGGCAGCGGACTTTCGAGACGGTAGAACCACAGGGTATTATGGAGAAGTTGGAGGATATGGCGGTCCTGCTGATGTCGGAGGGGTGGAGGATTTCCCATAAAGTAGCGCTGAATGCGATACTTGATCCGAGTCATTTGCTTTTATGCATGTAGGGCGTGGGGTTGATTACTGCCCTAACACTGAGGGAGACATGGCGTTCTTTGGATTTCGGACATTCGTTTGATAAGCGGAAGGCCGCTGGCGTGGCATAGGCGACGCGACGGACTATATGCCAGGCGGATCTTTATTTGATGACAATCTGCAAATGCAAATTTTGCCCATAAACATTCCACTAAGGAACAGGGGCAAACTTCTCACATATCAATGAGAGCAGACCGATTCTAGTTTAAGATCAATGATAAGGGGCCTCCTTTTTATAGCTGAGTCCCAAAGGCGTGCCGCATTGCGATACCTCTTTGGAGATAAGGTGCACATGGCATAGTACCTCACAAATGTTGCCAGCATTAGGAGGGGAAAACCACCGCTGAATTTTTTTTCTGATGGTCTCGCCAGGATTCGAACCCAGGCGTTTAGCGTCATAGGCGGACATGCTAACCTCTGCGCTACGGTGGCCTGGAGATTGTCTTTCTGGAGAGAGAGAAAGAGTTGATGGCACCCCGCCCTTCTTAAGTCCCTTTTCTACATGGATGGGTCCAAGCTGGATTGGGACATCGGGGCTGGGATTTTTGTTGAATTTTTAGGAATTAGGGAGCCACATAGCCTTCCAGACGGGTGCAATGTCTCCAGGGTGAGGTTATTGCCATCCTCAGGGCCTTGGATGTGATTCTGAGTCAGAAGCGGCAGCTCTCTCATAATGTCACAATTTATGTCGACAATAAGGTGGCGCTGAAGGCCCTAGCTGTGATCTTGAGTCAGGAGCGGCGACGGTCAGGCGGCGTTAACTGCCTTAGTTGCGAGTCATGTGAAGTTGAGCCTTGTCCGGAGATGCGAGGAGCGTCTCGGACGTTTGGGGGCTGCTGTCAGAGATTGTGCTGGGTTCCAGGCCTTTAAAGTATGACGGTGAGCAAAGTCGCAGACGAGCTGGCCAGATTCGGATCGCGGTTGGACTCTGTGATTGCGTCGCCGCTGGTGACCTCCATTCATTGTTGGTTGTTTGGGATGATGGATGTCTACTACGGCGAATGAGCAGATTTGGTGTGGGCTGCAGAGTTGCCAAGGCCCTGGAGCCGAGATTCTTAGGAACGAGTACGTCGATAGTCCTTGATCAGGTGAAGCGCTACGTTCAATTGTTGTGGGAAGTCCTGACCGAACATTGCGATGTCATATCGCTGACACGGCGATGGTCTCGCGACGATGAAGATTTCTGCAGCGTCCGTTGGGCTTCAGGAATAGTTTGAGACGTTCGAGTACCTGATGAGGCAATACTCCACAATGTTGGGAGAAGTCGTAGGACTATGGGTGAATCCTTCTTCCCAGAATTCTCTACAGTCTTTCGATAGCCGAGTCATTATGGACTTCTTTTCGGGACTGGGAGGGTTAATGGGGCGGTCCTCTAGTCAGTGAGACTTCTTTCGGTTTCTATACCGGCTTTTCGTGCATCTTTAACTTTTGCTACCAGCTTTCGTTTCTCTCTATCTCTTATTTCATTTCTTTTTAGAACGTACGCCATGGACCAGAAGTCTTCAGAAGACATAGGCGGATAAGGTAACCTCTGCTCCACGGTGGCCTTCGTCCTCTGTAGTGAATTAACTAAACACTTGGATGCGAAAACCATGTTTGTGCGTTAATGAAAGGAGTTAATAATTTTTTTAAGTTAAAATTTGTGTGGTTGTAAAAGTTTTATAGCCATTTGGTTTTTATAAAAACTTGTTAAAAATTTTATTTTCATTGAAAATATTACATTTTATTAAGAAACCCACTACTCCTCTAGGTCTTTTGCGCTACGAAAATATTATATTCATAGCATTTTTAGCTACCATGTTGTTTTTTTGACTTCATTCTCTGTTTCTTGGTGCTGGCAACGTTTATTTTTCTCGGCATTATGTGGGCTTAATAGGATTTAACCCTTTCAAATATAAATATAATTAATTAAAAACAAACAATTAAATACATAAGTAAATAATAGAGAATAAGTGAGTTTAGGCAAAAGTTGACATCAACGTTAATCATCGGCATGAGATAGAAGCAGTAGCCCAGGCGAAAAAAAAAACAAAGAACTGGAAAAAAATCCTTTTTTTTTTTAATCAGGCCTTAAAAACAACACAGAGATAAAAATGCGACAGTATGACAGAGAGAAGCAAAACACAGGGCAAAAGAGTTTGCAGATTTATTAACTTAATTAAAATGAGATGCTATCTTGGCAACAACAATGATTTAAATCTGGGACCATAATGGGGTAAACATTTACTTATTTGGCCTAGGTCCTCCGTCCCAAGTCTGTTTGGGGTTTATGACAAAATTCGATTAAAACTAATGGGGCGGGGAGGGGCGGTGTAGCAAGAAATAGAAGCTATTATGCTTGAAATACGTAACAAAAACACGGAGATGTTCTTTAATACGTGCCCAAAATAACGGATGTCATCTCAAGTTCATTTTGTCATTCTATTTTGCTTACAGTTTTGTTTTGATTGTAAACTCTGTTACAGTGGAATAGGTTGGAAAATCGCCATAGTGGAACAAATAGCATAGGGGTATAATGGGCCGTTTATATATTCTCCTCTCCCAAGGGCTGAAACATTAAAACTCAATTGATTTGTCATTGTCTTTTACTTTTTGCCACTTGTTATACCCACCACTGTAGGATAGAGGGTATATTCATTTAGTCATTCCGTTTGCAACACATCGAAATATTAATTTCCGACCCTACAAAGTATATATATTTCGGATCGTGGTAAAATTCTAAGACGATTTAACGATGTCCGTCTGTCTGTCCGTCCGTCCGTCTCTCTACAACCATCAAAAATTGAGACAATGAGCTGAAATTTGGCACAATGTGCTGAAATTTCATGCACGCTATTTAAGTTGTCGAAGAGCCCAAATCGGACCATATTTGGATATAGCTGCTATATAAACCGATCAGCCGATAAAGGGTCTAATGCCTATATATGGTTTTCTTCATCCGATTTCGCTGAAATTTTAAACAGTGGCTTATTTTAAGCCTCCCGACATCTGACCTAAATATGGTTCAGATCGGACTATATTTAGATATAGCTGCCATATAGACCGATCTCCCGATAAAGGGTCTGAAGCCCATAAAAGCTTTATTTATTACCCGATTTCACTGAAATTTTAAACAACAAGCTATTTTAAGCCTCCCGACATCTGGTCCAAATATGGTTTACATCGGACTATATTTAGATATAGGTGCCATATAGACCGATCTCCCAAAAAATGGTCTGAAGCCCATAAAAGCTATATTAATTACCCGATTTCGCTGAAATTTAAAACAGTGGGTTATGTTAAACCTTTAGACATCTGACTTAGATATGGTTCAGATCGGAGTATATTTAGAAATAGCTGCCATATAGACCGATCTCCCGATAAAGGGTCTGAAGTCCATAAAAGCTTTATATTTCAAACGGTGAGTAGTTTTAGGCCTCCTAACATAGGACCCAAATATGGTTGAGGTCGGACTATATTTAGATATAGCTGCCATATAGACCGATCTCCCGATAAAGGGTCTGAAGCCCATAAAAGCTTTATTTTGTAACCGATTTCGCTGCTATTCCCAACGGTGAGTAGTTGTAGGCCTCCCAACATAGGACCTAAATATGGTTCAGATCGGACTATATTTAGATATAGCTGACATATATACCGATCTTCCGATATAGGGTCTGAAGCCTATAAAGGCTTTATTTATTATCCGATTTCGATGAAATTTAAAACAGTAATTTATTGTAAACCTCCCAACATCTGATCCAAATATGGTCTACATGGGACTATATTTAGATATAGCTGCCATATAGACCAATCTCCCGAGAAATGGTCTGAAGCCCATAAAAGCTATATTTATTACCCGATTTCGCTGAAATTTAAAACAGTGGGTTATTTTAAACCTTTAGACATCTGACTTAAATATGGTTCACATCGGAGTATATTTATATGTAGCTGTCATATAGACCGATCTCTCGATAAAGGGTCTGAAGTCCATAAAAGCTTTATTTTGTAACCGATTTCGCTGAAATTTGAAACAGTGGGTTATTTTAAGCCTCCCGACATCTGATCCAAATATGGTTGATGTCGGATTATATTTAGATATAGCTGCCATATAGACCAATCTCCCGATTAAGGGTCTCAAGCCCATGAAAGCTTTATTTTTTTAACCGATTTCCGTGAAATTTGAAAAGGTAGGTAGTTTTAGGCCACCTGCCATCTGACCAATATATGGTTTAGATCGAACAATTTTGGTCTTTATGGTTAAGATCGGCATATTGGTCTATAAGACAGATATCGCTGTCATATAGACCAATATGCCGATTAAGGGTCTGAAGCTCATAACAGTTTTATTTATAACCCGATTTTGTTGAAATTTGAAATAAAAAATGCAACAGTGACTTATATTTATTAGACCACCAAGTGTCCATTGCGAATTTGGTTGCATAAGTTCTCGAATTTTAACGGGATTGTGACGAAAGAGGGTTTACATATATACCTGAGGTGGTGGGTATCCAAAGTTCGGCCCGGCCGAACTTAATACCTCTTTACTTGTTTTTATACCCTCCACCATAGGATGGGGGCATACTAATATCGTCATTCAATTTGTAACTCCTCGAAATATTCGTCTAAGACCCCATAAAGTATATGAATTCTTGATAGTCATGACATTTTAAGTCGTACTAGCCATGCCCGCCCGTCTGTCTGTCGAGAGAACGCTAGCTTTCGAAGGAGTAAAGCTAGCCACTTGAAATTTTGTCGGTTGGGATTGTAACTGGACTATATCGGTCTATGTTTTGATATATATGCCATATAAACCGATCTTGGATCTTGACTTTTTGAGCCTCTAGAGGGCGCAATTCTTATCCGATTTGGCTGAATTATTGCATGACGTGTTTTGTTATGACTTCCAACAACTGTATTAAGAATGGTTCAAATCGGGCCTTAACCTGACATAGCTGCCATATACACCGATCTTGGGTCTTGACTTCTTGAGCCCTAGAGGACGCAATTATTATCCGATTTGGCTGAAATTTTGCATGAGGTCTTTTGGTATGACTTCCAACACCTGTACGAAGAGTAGTTCAAATCGGTCCATAACATGATATAGCTGCCATATAAACCGATCAGGGGTCTTGACTTCTTGAGCATATACAGGGAGGAATTCCTATCCGATTTCGCTGAAATATTGCATGACGTGTTTTTTTATGACTTCCAACAACTGTATAAAGTATGGTTTAAGTCGGTTCATAACCTGATATAGCTGTCATATAAACCGATCTGGGGTCTTGACTTCTTGAGCCTCTACAGGGAGCAATTCCTATCCGATTTGGCTGAATTATTGCATGACGTGTTTTGTTATGACTTCCAACAACTGTATTAAGAATGGTTCATAATCGGTTCATAACCTGATATAGCTGTCATATAAACCGATCTGGGGTCTTGACTTCTTGAGCCACTAGAGGCCGCAATTATTATCCGATTTAGCTGAAATTTTGCATGAGGTGTTTTGTTATAAATAACTGTGGTAGGAATAGTTCAAATCGGTCCATAACCTGATATAGCTTCCATATAAACCGATATGAGATCTTGACTTCTTGAGCCTCTAAAGGGCGCAAGTATTTTCCGATTTGGCTGAAGTTTTGTACAACGGCTTCTGTCATGACCTTAAACATACGTGTCGAATATGGCATCAATCGGTTTATAGCCTAATACAGCTCCCCTATAAACCGATCTTCCTATTTTACTTCTTCAGCCCCTAAAGTGTGCAACTCTTACTAGATTTGGCTGACATTTTACACAATGGATTCTATTATGGTCCGTTCAGTTCATATATGGTCCGAAATGAACCATAACTTCATATTTTTCCAATAACATAGCAATTCTTTTCTTTTATGCTTTGTTTGCCTAAAAAGAGATACCGTGGCAAGAGCTCGACAAATGCGATCCATGGTGGAGGGTATATAAGATTCGGCCCGGCCGAACTTAGCACGCTTTTACTTGTTATATCTCACTGTAAAGTATTCTCTACGGTAATTCCCACAAAACACAGTCATCGTTAAATATATATTTAACATGTATGTAAGCAACATTCCAATCAATGTATGAGCAATACAGTTTAAAGCCATACCCCTGAGGCGCTAATCCCGTATATCAAATCGCTATCATTGCAAACTTTATGGCCGTAAAGCTTCAATATCATTATGAGCTTTTAGCTATTTAAAAAAAAACTCTTATCTGCACAATAAATATTGAGGTTCCTACGCGAAGAATGTGTGATTAACGGTAGGCATATAATCACTAGGCACGGTATTAAAGAGAAGCGAGTAGCTTAAATTTTGCTTAAAGGGGAAAAAATTGGTAGTTTGTTCAAAAATCATGCAAAAAAAAAATATATATAAAAGTTAGCTTTAAATTCTCTTTCGATAAAATTTAAATTCCCCTTTTTCCCCATTCAGTCTCATGCACATGAGTTAAAAAAATGCTTATAAATATATTTTGGGATTTGTCACTTCTTCCCTTTGCCCCAAAATTTCCTAAAAGCCACACAATCTAATTGGAAAACATTAATTGTTACGTTCTTTTCATGCAGCCCCCCCTTAGAGTTGTGAAATGTTTCATAACGAACACCATAATTAAGAGTTGTAAAGTATTGGCGGCGTAATTAGAAAGTTCACAATGGCCCCTAATGCCAAATCCCAGCATTTTACGCTACCAAACTTTTGCCTTTCATCATAAAAACAGAAATCAGGGCAGCAGGAGTTGGCTTGTGAATGGGTCGTGAATAATTATGGAGCGTAGCATGTTATTTAAAATTTCATCAAATTTCCAAACAACAATTCAATTGGTGATATGGGGCACTGCAGAATTTCAAAAAAGGAAAAACTGAAAATCAATATGTTTCCACCCCAGATAGCTTTAATATAATTGGGTGGTATTTTTGGATAGGGCAGCTTCCCAAACACATGACTCTTCAATTGGATATCAGATTTGTGTTTTTATCTTAAGCACCTTTCTTTTGAGCTCAATATTATCGTGATTGGTCTATATATCCATTTGGCGGGTTTTGGGCGGCCCGCGACCTCAACAATAGAAACCATGTTTTCTTTTTGGTGACTGTGAGAGTGCCAAAAGATTTCGAATGAATCACATTACCAATCTCCGAGATCTGGTGTTTTTAAAAATTAGGTTAATGAGAATTGCTTTTTAGGGGAGGGATGGCACCTCAGACATTTCGACTCAAGTATGGATATCAAATTCGTGCTTCACTCCCAAATCCCTTTAATTTAAGCCCCATATTGCAATGGTCGGTAAATATGAACCGTTTGGAAGGTAATTTGGGGCTAGGCCGTGCAGCGGCACTTTGCCTTGAAAATAGTTTTCAAATTCTATCTTTACTCCCAAATACATTTGAATGGAGCTCCATATTGCCATAGTCAGAAATTAAGTTCAGTTTGCTTTAGGGCGTACCCCCAAACACTTGGCTCCAAAATTGGATATCAAATACGTTTCCATTCTCCCATATTGTCATAATGGGTCAATTTACCTATTTGCCGTAGGAGGAAAAGCGCTACTTAGACTTGAACTCAAATTTGAATATCATATTCGTAATCTACTCCCAAATATCTTTCATTTGAGTATCATATAGCCATGGTCGGCTAATGTGGCCAATTTGAGGATATTTGGTGGTGGGACGACCTTCCAATACTCGGACCTAATTTTTTATGCCATATTTGTAATCTGCTGCCAAAACCTTTTCATTTGAGTCCCATATTGATAGGAACGTCGAATATATATGTTTTGGAGTTTTGGGGTTGGGGCGTCCCGTTGGGTACTTGGACCTAACTTTCAATACGATATTCATTTTCTAGCCTCCAATATGTTTCATTTGATACCCATATTGTGCCTTTCGGTCCACTTTTGGTTTTGGTTGGCGTTTTTGTGGTAAGGGGAGGGTCCGCTATCCGCTATCCGATATCTAAAGCTTTATGTTTCCTTTCAGACAAACCTACACAATCAGTGAAAATTTGAAGAAAATCGGTTCAGCCATTCTTGATTCTACGGAACAAACAAACAAACCGAGTCTTATATAGCCATGTTGGGTCATATGCCCATTTGGGACGTTTTTGGGGGGGTGTTGTGACCCCAAATACTTTGATCTAATTTTGTATGGCAGATTCGTAATATACTCTTGAATGCCTTTCATTTGAGCCCCATATTGACATGATCGTCCAATATGTCTATTCGGGGGAATTTAGGGGTTGGGGCGCCCGAAGCGTATTTAGACGCAAATTTCAATAAAATATTCGTATTCTTCCCTCCAATACCTTTCATTTGATACCCATGTTGTATTTATCGGACAAATTTTGATTTTGGGTGATGTTTTTGGGGTAATGGGGGGCGGACCCTCCCTTTCTGATACCAACAAATTATGAAGCATATTCCTTCTTCCTGAGTATATTCGTAATATACTCCCGAATACCTTTCATGTGAGTCCCATATTGTCATGCTTCTCCAATAAACCTATTTTATGGGGCTTTGTGGTTAAAGCGGCCCCCCAGTTACCTGGACCCAATTTTTAAAATGAAATTCGTACTCTATTCTTGAATACCTTTCATTGAGTACCATATTGTCCCGATTGGAACACTTTATTTTTGGGTGGTACTTTTGGGTTAAATTTATCAAATGACAATGTTATACTCAGAAAATTGTAAGTAATACCAACAAAAATGATTGCTGCAACAGCAGAAAGTCTGCTGAAAATAGAACAGCAATAATTTGTTGCGAAAACATGTGCCTCTGTTTTCAAATTTGAAAAAGTAAAAAAATTTAAAATAATTGACAGCGAACTAAGTTCGGTCAGGCCAAATCTTATGTACCCTTCCCCATGGATCGCATTTGGCGAGTTCTTTTTCCGGTATCTCTATTTAGCCAAAAAAAGAATAATGGATAAGAATTGTTATGCTATTGGAGCTATGTCAAGTTATAGTCCGATTCGGACCAAATGTGAATTGAGGACCTTAGTTATAGTCATTGTGCAAAATTTCAGCCAAATCGGATAAGAATTGTGCCCTATAGAGGCTCAAGAAGTAATATTGGGAGATCGGTTTAAATGGGAGCTGTATTAGGCTATAGATCGATTCAAACCATATTTGAAAGTCAAGATCCCAGATCGGTTAATATAGCAGCTATATCAGGTAATGAACCAATTGAAACCATACTTGGCATAGTTGTTGGAAGTCATAGCTAAACACTGCATGCAAAATTTCAGCCAAATCGGATAAGAATTGCGCCCTTAAAAGTCAAGAATCTTGAATTCTTGAATCCAAGATCGGTTTATATGGCAGCTATATCAAAACACCGTAGCGCAGAGGTTAGCATGTCCGCCTTTGACGCTGAAAGCCTGGGAGCGAGTCCTGGCGAGACCATCAGAAAAAATGTTTAGCGGTGGTTTTCCCCTCCTAATGCTGGCAACATTTGTGAGTTACTATGCCATGTAAAACTTCTATCCAAAGAGTTGTCGCACTGCAGCACGCCGTTCGGTCTCGGCTACTAAAAGGAGCCTTTATCATTGAGCTTAAACTTGAATCAGACTGCACTCATTGATATGTGAGAAGTTTGCCCCTGTTCCTCAGTGGAATGTTCATGAGCAAAATTTGCATTTGCATTTTGTATATCAAAACATGGACCGATATAGCCGATTGATAATCCCAACCCACCTACACTGATAAGAAGTATTTGTGCAAAATTTCATGACCCTAGCTTTACGCCTTCGTAAGTTTGCGTGCATCGACAGACAGAAGTGATAACTATTTACATTAATTTTATGAATTTTTTGAAGTGATCACGAATAAACCTTAATTTTGCTCTATGAGGCTTAGTTAAAGAGATATGGCCATTGAAGTTTTCCTAGGAAAAAAATCAGTCTTTGGCCGATTTATATAAATTTTATGCACTTTTGGATATGATTACTTTCTTTCTACAAGGCTTAGTTAGAGATATATGGCCATTTTAAGTTTTCCTAGACGAAAGGACGGACGGACATGGCTAGATCGACTTAAAATTTCATGACGATGAAGAATATTTACTTTACGGGGTGTCAGACGAATATTTCGAGACGTTACAAAAGGAATGACGAAATTAGTATACCCCCATCCTATGGTGGAGGGCATAAAAAGCTCTAACACATTCTGCCTTTTTACGACAAAGCTCATTTTGGAGTGAAAGATCAGCCAGAAGCATTGTAAGAGCTACCAATCCATCCAAAAAGTCACAGTTTGATGCAGTTTATAGTACACCCATCATTGGACCGTTCTTCTTCAAAGATGATGTGAATCGCACCGTCACTGTGAATAATGAGCGCTATCATGAGCTATCCAACATTTTTTTGCCCAAAATGCAAGAGCTTTACTTGCATGATATATGTTTTCAACAAGACGGTGCCACATACCACACAACAGGCCTAACAATGTACTTATTGAGAGGCGAGTTCAATGAACATTTTATTTCATGTTCGGGACCGGTCTGTTGGCAGCCTAGCTCGTGTGATTCAACCCCATTAGACTATTTTTGTGGGGCCATGTTAAAGCTCATGTCTATACAGACAAGTCCGCTTCAATTGACGCATTGGAAGACAACATGGAAGCATTTATTCGTGAGATACCGGCCGAAATGTTGGAAAGTGTATGCCAAAATTGGACTAAGCGAAAGGACCATTTGAAGCGCAGCCACGTTTAACATTTGCATGAAATAATCTTCAAACATTAAATAATATGGACCTTTCGATTAATAATGTAAACCCGACGTCAATCAAAAAGGAGTTGGAGTCTCTATGTATCAACTCTACCCTAAAAAAGTTTATTAATAACTTACTAAAAGATGCATTACAGCAGGCTTGGGATCTGTGTATCTAAAAAGATGGGTCAGCAGACGAACACCTCAAGGAGGTGTACTGTCTCCTCTATTTTGGAATATAGACATTAACAATATATTATTATGTCTGGAAGAAAAATGTGTAAAATTGGTCGCATATGCTGATGACGTGGCAATTGCGGTTAGGGGAAAGTTTCCCAGCACTCTACGAGATATACCTTAGGATGCTCTATGTGCAACAGCAAAATGGGCTACCGAAAGTCGTCTAGGTATAAATCCGTGCAAGACAGAGGTAGTTCTTTTCAGCAGAAGATACAAGTTGTCTACAGTGGAACCTGTATCCTTGGGTAGACAGAATGTTCCATTTACAGAAAGCGCAAAATACCAGGGTGTCTTGCTGGACAGGAAACTGAACTTCACATCAAACATTTTGGAAAGGGCAAGAAAGGTAACTCTTGCCCTATATACCTGCAAGAGATCCATTGGTAAAATCTTGGGGTTTTGACCGCGTCTCATGCATTGAGTATATATTGCAGTTGTTAGAACTATAATGCTCTATGGTGTTGTGGTCTGGTGGACGGCACTTCAAAAGTCCACCTACTGCTTAATACTTAACCGGATCCCAAGAATGGCATGTTTGTGCATCACAGCCGCATTGAGGACGACACCATCTGATGCACTGAATTTAATGCTACATCTTACCTTCAACTCTACATTGTGGCTACCCAAATTGCAACGACTACTGTCCTGAGGTTAAGGGAGCTTTCTCATTGGTTATGTGGCGGCTATGGACACTGTGTTATACTTGATACAATATCCGATGTTCCAGGCAGTGTGGATTACACCCTACCTGAGCCGCTTTATGATACAAAGTACTGTACCACTATTCCTGATAGAACTGATTGGATCTACGATATACGAAGTAACAGATGTTACATAGACTTCTATACGAATGGTTCCATATTAAACGACGGCTTTGGGGTGTACTCTTAAGATCTATAACTGGTCATATCGAAAAGCTTACCCCCCCACTGCAGTGTGTATCAAGCGGAGATCCTTGCAATCCTTAAGGAAGTGGTGGAAAGGTTAAGATATAATGTCATTACGGCGATTGGCATACATATCTTCTCAGACAGCCAGGCAGCCATTAAATCCCCGGAGAATGTATTGCTGAACACAAAAACCGCTCCTGACTGTCGCAGATCTCTTAACGAGATGGCTGAACAGTTCAAAATTCACCTGTTCTGGGTGCCGGGCAACAGAGATATTCCAGGGAACTGTAAAACGGAGGAGCTTGCGAGACTAGGAACTACCCTACACATTCCAGGGATACTGGAATCTGTGGGTATGCCTCTAGCGACATGTAAGCTAAGTTTTCAGGACCAGGCCCAAAGGCAACGAATGATAGATGGTCACAAAGAGAAGGCTGTGAGCATTTCAAAACTATGTGGCCTAATCTAGACTTGAAGGGGACTACTGCTTTGCTGTCATTGGCTGGAACAGACGTCTCACTCATTGTGTCCGTCATGACAGGTCACTGTCTAATCGGAAAACATACTGACAGACTGAAGGTTGCCAGCAACGACTTTTGCCGAAGCTGTGAGGACATCGAAGAAGGAGAGACTATGGAACACCTTCTAAGTGTGTGTTCCGCACTGGCAGTCAGAAGGAGTTTCACTTTAGGTTCTCATTTCTTTGAGAACCTGTCTGATTTGGCGGATGCGAACATTTGCAAGTTGTTTGACTTTTTAAAGCGATCGGGATGGTTCAACGGTAGGAACTGGAAGGCATCTTCTTTCTTCTGTTCCTGTGGTATCGCCATGGACGAAAACGTCTAAGTGAGTCTGATGGCAGACTGCCACTTAAACCTAACCTACTATCGATTCAAATAAAGATTTGATGCATTTTTCAGATTTTTTTTTTTTTTTGAAAAACGATAATTCTATATTCATGATATATATTCATCACCCATCTTGTGGTGATGGACAACAAAAAAAATTTAAATTAAATTTCCCATAGTTTCAAACTTTAAAATGCTATTCATTTGTAAGAGAACTTTGTGCATCAATGTAGTTTTGGCATATCTGTACGAATATCTGTCTTTTACAGCCGTCCCCATCTGGCAACTGGAAGTTTTTTTTTTTTATTTTAATCCGCCATGACAAACTCAAATATTTATAAATTGAAGTTGTAATGCCACCGAGACCTGCAATATCAATTTTGTGTGGAAAGCCTCATAAATATGAAATAAGAAACAGACATTTTTAATATTTAATGTTAAACCACAACAAACGTATGTAGTAGCCCGAAGGATAGCTGTTTTGTTCTTATCCCACCTCGCTCCTTCAGTCTCTCTCTATCTCTTTTCATTGAGGCATCAAGAGAGAATCCATCATCGTTGTAAGCCATAGGGATTTGAACTTCCGCTGAACTTTGCCCTGGCTGTTGCTAAAGGATGTGGATGTTGGTCGTTCGGTTGAATTCGTTGGCTGAGGTTTGCTAAGGTTTCCTGATGTGAGTTGTGAAGTTTTTTTTTTTGCTTGATTGGCAAGTAATGCAGGCACACACACACAGCTACTTACTCACACTTATACACATCATCTTTAACTCGCCCTGTTATTCATGGGCTGCGGGTATGTAAGTGTTGGCAGTGGATATGAAGATAGTATCTTTGAAAGAAAACTCCAACAGTTGAAAAAAATAATGTAACGAAGTATCAACACGAGGCCAGAGTATTTATTTAACCTTAAAGTCAACCGGAAAGAAGCCAGCCGAACAACTCTACCAACTCAACCGAGCCAACCAAGCCAACCAACTGACTTTTGTTATGCACCACAATTACTGAAATTCTGTTTTATGTTGTCATTCCCTTCTGCTGTTGGTGGTTGTAGCTTTCTTGCGACTCTCATTCACAAAGCCAAATCCCACAATTCCATCGTGACAAGAGCTTGACAAGAAAATTCGTCTTATTTGTTGTGTTAACATAATTTTTTAAGTATTCCTACTTTGGGGTATTGGGAGCAAATATCTTGGCCTTGCGCTCGCCTGAAATGGCATTCTGACATCTCGCCGCTAAGGCGATGATTGTATTTCCTAACCAACATTTCCATTTGGGCTGCAATTACAAGTTTTTGTTTAGTTCTTTACCTGGTTGACTGACATGTCAAAATGTCGTGTCACCGCAAAATATAATTATTGAAATATATACGTATACGTATACATTGTCATAATTCGTATTATTTGAAATGCTGTTGACTGTCAATAAAATGTTATTAAATACTTTAAGGGAGCTAGGGGGAAGGACATTTTTTGGATGTCACCATTTGAGATGATTAAGGTCTTTAATCCATAGAAAAAGAGCTGCTAAATAGATTGTCACATCTTTAAGCAGCAGAGCGAAATTATATTTCAATAAAATTAGGAGATTCAGGCCGAGCTGGTGGCGGGTAACTTAACTGACCTGTACTGATCCGAGGAATAAACCGCAATTGCCAAATCGCACTCAGAGATTAGATAAGAATTTATCAATGCTACACATTGCCCTGCAATGTAGACCTATTAGTGACGCAAGCTATATCTTCTTAGAATGAAAAGGGTAACAGTTTAGTCTGGAAAAATCGATATAAACATTTAAGAGAATGATAGCCCAACTAACTGAATGCCTGGGCTCAAATCAAAATCTACACCGCTTAAACAAAACAAGTAAGAGCGTGCTAAGTTCGGCCAGGCCGAATCTCTATATACCCTTCACCATGGATCGCAGTTGCCGAGTTCTATGCGCGGTATCTCTTCTTAGGCAAACAAAGAATATTGAATAAGAACTGTTATGCCATTGCAGTCCGATTCGGACCATAAATGAACTAAATTCTGAACACTGTAGAAGTCATTGTGTAATGTTTTAGTCCATTCGGATAAGAATTGCACCTTGTAGGGGCTCAAGAAGCAAACTCGGGAGATAGGTTTATATGGGAGCTGTATCAAGCTATCGATCGGTTCAAACCTTATTAGACACGTTTGTTGCAGGTCATAAGAGAAGCCGTTGTACAAAATTTCTGCAAAATCGGATGAGAATTGCGCCCTCTAGAGGCTCAAGAAGTCAAGACCCAAGATCAGTTTGTATGGCAGCTATATCAAAACGTGTGCCGATTTGAACCATACTTAGCGCAGTTGTTGGAAGTGATACCAAAACACCACGTACAAAATTTCAGTCAAATCGGATGAGAATTGCGCCCTCTAGAGGCTCAAGAAGTCAAGACCCAAGATCGGTTTATATGGCAGCTATATCAAAACATAGACCGATTTGAACCATACATAGCGCAGTTAATGGAAATGATACCAAAACACCACGTGCAAAATTTCAGTCAAATCGGATGAGAATTGCCCACTCTAGAGGCTCAAGAATTCAAGACCCTAAATCGGTTTATATCTGAGACCCCATAAAGTATATATATTATTGTCATGTCATTTTAAGTCATTCTAGGCATGTCCGTCCATCTGTCCGTCCGTCCGTTTGTCGAAAGCACGTTAACTTTCAAAGGAGTAAAGCTAGCGCCGCTTGAAATTTTTATTAGTGTAAGTCGGTTGGGATTGCAAATGGGCCAAATTGAGCCATGTTTTGATATAGCTGCCATATAAACCGATCTTCCTGCTTGGCTTATTGAGCCTCTAAAGGTCGCTATTATTACTCGATTTGCCTGTAATTTTGAAGGTGGTGGTTTTTCATGACTGTTTTTGTTTTTTTTTAAATTCATTCAAAGAACTTGACGAATGCGATCCATAGAGTATATAAGATTCGGCCCGGCCCAACTTAGGACGCTTTTACTTGTTCGTTAGTTTGTTTGTCTGTGCCGTGTAGACTCAAAACAGATGGTAGAGCGTGAGCCCCGGTGAAAATAGGGTAATACATTTTTTGGTATCCGAAGGAGGGGGGGGGGGCGGACCCTCCCCCTTACCCTAAAATTTCAAAAACGCCAAATATCGAAGATGGGTGCACCGATTTAAGAGAAATTTCGTATACCGCCTTATGGTAACCCAGAAACACAAAATTGGGATAAAACTTTGGGCTCAAATATCCTGGGGGGACGCCCCACCCAAAAACCCATCTAAACGGACATGTTTGCCGATTGGGACAAAATGGGTATCAAATGAAAGGTATTCAAGAATAAAGTACAACTCGATATAAAAAGTTGACACCAAGAGTTTTTTTTGGGTGGGTGGGGCCGCCGCACATCTCGAAAATGACATATTTAACGATTGGGGCGATATGGGTATCAAATGAAAGGTAATTGGATGTAGAATACGAATCTGGTACAAGAAATTGTGATAAGGTGCCTTCGGGACCTCCCCAATGCCAAAACTCCCCAAAACGAGCATGTATGATCAAAATCACAAACTGGGTATCAAATAAAAGATTTTAGGGAGTAGATTATGAATCTGGTATGCCACTTAGAACAAACAGTCTGGGGATCGCCTACCCACTAAATACCCTTCAATGCAACACAGGTCGATCTGCACAATATGGGACTTAAGGAGAAGGTCTACGACAGTAAGGTACGAATCTGATCCATGGATCTTCCCCCTTTTCCCAATTTTCAAAAACCCTAGATCTCGGAGATGAATGCACTGATATAACTCAGAAACACAAAATTAGTATAAAACTTTGGGATAAAATAATCTGGAGGAATGTTCCATCCCAAAACCCACCGAAACGGACATGTATACCGATTGTGCCCGTAGTGTCCCAAGTGAAAGGTATTTAAGCGTAAATTTCGAACTTTGTACAACAATTTGGCCCCAAATGTCGAGGGGAGAAGACTACGGGATAAAATTGGATTTGAATGAAACGTTTTTGACAGTAGAGTAGGTATTTGAGATTAACCAAGGACCAAGCACAATACAATACATTTATATCGCGACAATAAGGTAAAAATGCAAATTTTCTTATATCAATGAGTGAAGTGCGATTAAATTTTAAGCTCAATGATAAGGGGCCTCCATTTATTAGCCGAGTTCGAACGGCGTGCCGCAGTGCGACTCCTCTCTGGAAAGAAGTTTTACATGGCATAGTACCTCATAAATGTTTCCAGCATTAGGAGGGGAAAACCACCGCTGACAAATTTTTCTGATGGTCTCGCCAGGATTCGAACCCCGGCGTTAAGCTTCGTAGACGGACATGCCATGCGGACATGGAAAAAGTCTTTGACAAGCATCCGAGGGACTGACTCCCAAACGTAACATGTACGGCAGACCGATGTAGAGTAAAAATTTGATATCCAAATTGATGAAAATATACTGGCGACTACCCAACCCAAGAAAAGACCATAGGCGACCGGGACAAAAAAAAAACATCAACCGAACATATATGTCGTTTCGGACAAAAACGGACATAATAAAAGGTTTGGTTGGGTATCTTACGAATATACTTAACAAATCAATTTGTAAAAACAAGTAAAAGAATGCTAAGTTCGGCCCGGCCGAATCTTGAAAACCCACCACCATGCATTCTGCTAAAATATGGGAGCTATATCAGGTTATAGACCAATTTGGACCGTACTTGGCCCACTTATTGGAAGTCAGAACAGAACACTATGTGCAAAAATCGCGGTTTGTAAAGGCTAAAATTGTCAAATCGGGAGATCGTTTTATGTGGGAGCTATATCAGATTATAGACCGATTTGAGCCGCACTTGGCACAGTTGTTGGAAGTCATAACAGAACACTAAGTGCAAAATTTCAGGCAATTCGCACAAAAAGTGCGTCTCATAACGGCTAAATATGTCAAATCGGGAGATCGGTTAGTATGGAAGCTATTGTATATCTTCACCATATTAACGTAACGTAATATTAACATAACGCTATGTGTAAAATCTCAGCCAAATCGGACGAAAAATTGCGGCTTACAGGGGTCAAGGAGTCAAATCGGGAGATTGGTTCATATGGGAGCTACATTCAAATCTGAAACGATATGGCCCATTTGCAATTCCCAATGACCTACATCAATACGAAGTCTGTGCAAAATTGCAAGCTGCTAGCTTTAAGCGTTCGCCCGCTACCGTGATTTCGACAGACGGACGGACATGACTAGATGGACACAGAATGACGAGGCAATACTTTATGGGGCCTTAGATCAATATATTGAGGTGTTACAAACAAAATGACTAGATGAGTATACCCCATCTTATGGTGCTGTGTATAAAAGGCAATTTTAGGATGTAGCGAAGCTAAACCGATTACCTTGAAATATCCACAGATTGAGAAAGTTGGTCTGGAAGGAAACATAAGCTATACGGACGGACTCTCCCCACTTAACCCAAAAGTATCACCCAAAAATAAAAGTATACCGATAGGGACAAGATGGGACTCAAATGAAAGGTATTTATGAGTAGAGTAGAATTTCATATTAAAAATTGGGTCCATGTAACTGAGGGGCCGCCCCAACCCCAAAAACCCCCTGAAATAGATTTATTGGAGATCATGACAATATGGAACTCAAATGAAAAGTATTCAGGAGTATATTGCGGATATAGACAGAAGGAAGGAACAGGCTTTATAATTTGTTGATATCGGAAGAGGGCGGACCCTCCCCCGTTACCCCAAAAACACCACCAAAATCAAAAGTGGACCGGTAATGACAACATGGATATCAAATGAAAGGTATTGATGAGTAGAATGTGAATATGGTATTAAAATTAAATTGGGTCCAAGCACCAAAGAAGTCGCCCTAACCCCAAAACTCCACCAAGCAGACAAATTGAACCTTCATGTCAATATGGGGCTCATATGAAAGGTACATTACGAATCAAGCATACGAAATCAGACTGAAATATATGGGGGTTACACCAACCCCCAGAAAACGCCACAGATGAGCATATTAACCAATTATGACTATATGGGTCTCGGTTTGTTGTTTGACTCAAAAACGGCTTAACCGATTATCTTAAAATTTTCACAGATTGTGTAGGTTGGTCTGAAAGGAACATAGGCTATGTAGTTTTTTGGTATCGGATGGGGGTGGACCCTTCGCCCTACCCCAAAAATAGCACCCAAAATCAAAAGTTGGCCGATAGGCACTATGTGGGTATCAAATGAAAGGTATAAGAGACTAGAAAACTATAATCGTATTAAAATTTTGGGTCCAAGTACCCAGCGGGACACCGAAACCCCAAAACTCATATAAACAGAAATATTCGACGTTCATGTCAATATGGGACTCAAATAAAAAGTATTTGGCAGTAGATTGCAAATATGGCATATAAAATTAGGTCCGAGTAATTGGAGGTCGCCCTACCCCCAATGGGCACATTAGCGACCATGGGTATATGGGACTCAAATGAAAGGTATTTGGGAGTAAATTACGAATTTGACATTGAAATTCCGTTCAGGACTAGGTGAATAATATGTCAAATAGGTTAATTGACCCATTATGACAATATGGGACTAAAATTAAAGGTATTTAAGAGTAGAAAACGAACCTGACACCAAATTTGGGAGCCAAGTGTTGAGGGAACGCCCTAAATCCCCCCTAAGCTGATCTTCATTTCCGACTATGGCAATATGGAGCTCAAATCAACGGTATTTTGGAATAAGGAACGAATTTGATATCTATTTTCAGGGCAAAATGCTTGTGGGCGCCCCATCCCCAAAACTCCAAACGACTCACGTTTATCGACCGTGGCAATTTGGGGCTCATATTTGAGAGATAATATCGATATTTGAGTCGAAATGTCTAAGATGCCATCCCTACTCTAAAAAGCACTTCTCATTACTCTAATTTCCAAAAAAAAACACAGCTTTCGGAGATTGGTAATGCGATTCGTTCGAAATTTTTTTTTGCACTCTTACCTAAAACAAAACATAGGAACAGGAAATTTTACAAAAGTGGTCATAAGAGACTCAAAGGAAAGGCATTTGGGCGTAGAGTATAATTTTGCCTATGAACCGAGCAGGGGCAAACTTCTCACACATCAAAAAGTGCTTTCCGATTCAAGTTTATTTTATAGCCAAGTCCGAACGGTGTGCCGCAGTACGACGCCTCATTGGGGAGAATTTATAATACCATGAATGGCTTGGTACCTCGCAAATTTCGTCAGCAATAAGAGGGGATAACCATTGCTTTAAATTTTTTTCGAAATTCCCGCCAGGATTCGAACGCAGGCGTTCAGCGTCATAGGCGGACATGGGCTACAGTGGTCCGAATCCGACAATCACATTCAGGGCATTAGAGAGTTAAAGAATGCGCAGCAGTGCGGGCCCGGTTCGGCTAGTTTTACTATAAAGACCGATTTTGCAAACATTTTTCCTAGAGTATTACTCTAAAAAGTGTCTTTTCGATTTTATCCCACTGTGCGTCGATTGTCATTAAGCTGAAACTTGAAACTGACAGCACTCATTGATATGTGAAAAGTTTCAAATTTGCAAACAGGGTATTCAACTGATTCTCAATGATACTAACATCATTTTTATACCCTCCACCATAGGATGCGGGTATACTAATTTCATCATTGTGTTCGTTACAACTCGAAATATGCGTCTAAGACCCCATAAAATATATATATTCTTGATCGTCATGAAATTTTAAGTCGATATATATATATAATTTTTTTTTTGTGTAGGTCGGTTGGGATTGCAAATGAGCCAAATCGGTCCATGTTATAATATATGACACATAAACCGATCTTGGGTCTTGACTTCTTGTGCGTCTAGTGGGCGCTATTCTCGTCGATTTGACTGAAATTTTGCACGTAGTGTTTTGGCATTACTACCAACAACTGTGTTAAATACGATCCAAATCAGTTCATAATCTGGTATAGCTATCATATAAACCGGTCTTGGATCTTGACTTCTTGAGCCAATAGAGCGCATAATTCTCATCCGATTTACCTGAAATTTTGGATGAAATGTTTTGTTATGATTTCCCATAACTGTGCTAAGTATGGCGCAAATCGATGCATAGCTGCCATTTAAACCGATCTGGGATCTTTTAATTTTTGGCCTCTAGAGGGCGCAATTCTCATCCGATTTGGCAGAAATTTTATACAACGGTTTCTCTCATGACCTTCTACATAAGTGTCTGATATGGTCTGAATCGATCAATAGCTTGATACAGCTCCCATTTCAACCTATCTCCCGATTTTGCTTCTTGAGCCCCTACAAGGCGCAGTTCTTATCCGAATGAACTGAAATATTACACAAAACCTTCTACAATGTTCAGCATTCATTTATGGTCCAAATCGGACTATAACTTGCTTATAATAGTTTTTGATTTGTTTAAGTATTTTTTTTAAATTCAGTATATGCTCTAATTTACTATCCACTCTCTCTCTTTCTTTGCAGGTAAAAGAAAATGGGGATGAACATTTTTTTCAGTCCTTCAAAAGGTAATTTTGTTACGGCTGAGCACCTACAAACAAAGCCATGGTTTACAGCTTCAGAATTTTATGCCACATACAAATTTGCCAAGTAAAACTGCAACACCTGGTTTCAGGTATATAGTGCACCGCTGGTATGTATGAAGGGCTGCCATTTTATATATTTTTTCCTGAATTGTGGCGTATGGCTCAGTAAAGATTAAAATTGAGTTTTATTGTATATCAGGGAGCCCACAATATCTCCTCAAAATACAAGTCCCAATTTGGTTCCTTTCCAATTGCTATATGTTCAGTGAAGTGACGTTGTTTTTCCTATTTGCAAACATTCAATCTTAAAATAAGATTGATATAAATCTTCTTAAAATGTAAAACAAATAAACAATATGTAGGTCTATCGTTATGAATGTAAATAATAATCAATAAATAATTTAAATGAAAACAAATTTTTATTATTTGTACATTTTCCAAAAAGCTTTAACATGGCTGTTGACAATTCACAAAACTTTGAGAAAAAATGCTTAAATTTAATATTTACTATTAAAAGTGGGGGGGGGGGCGAAGATGGAAAATATTTATATATTTGCTTTATCTAAAAGCACAAACCGTAGTTCACCAAGCTTCCTTTGGGAGGAGACCTACACACACAAACAAACACCCACATGCAATATCTAGGGTATGCTTATGTCGTCGTTTCAGTCTCAACAACCACTGCGAACCATGAGCCTCAAATATGTTGACATATTCTTGATGACACAGTGGCCCATGAGAGATGAAGACGAAAAAAAAAAACACTCTGCCATGTGCTGGTTATGCTGAGACTTCTTGAAGATTTAGCAACCCACCTTTTACACACGAATTCTTAAACATCAGAATTTACTGCCACACAACGCACCAACTAAAGGCCCGCATACACCAGCATGAAGGACACGTACAAATTTACATGATGGCAAAAACTCGAGACGAATGAATTGCTTGGTGAGTTTATGCGGTTGTCGGATTTAAGGGAACATTTATCAAAGTATTCTACTTAAATAAATTAATTTCACCATTCTCTCTACTCTCTCTTTGATTGTGTGGGTGGTGAATTTTTGCGAAAACGACTTATTAATTATAGTTTATGGTGTTGAGCAGAGAAAAATGCTTGTCAAGAAAGTGCTTGCAATAAAATTCGGAATAGGTGGAAATGTCCATAATTAAATGGCATTTGGTATATTGGATTAAATGCTTCATTAAATGCATCGTCACGTAGTCTAAGAGGGCACATAAAGTGGTCCAAGGAAATTTGTCATTAAATCCCTATCGAGAAGGCCGTATGACGAAGACAGTGGGAGAGTGAAAAGTAACAAGTCTGTTATGGACATGTGTGATAATATGGGACAGAATAATAGGATAATATGGTAAAATGATCAGAAAAGGAAGCTAAAGAAGATCGACATAATTATTAAGCTTTCAGCAATTAAAAAAAAAAAATAAAACAGCAAAAATTAAATATTGTTGAAATGTTCAGAGAACGTTAAGTTTCGATTAAAATATGTGCAAAAATAATAAGTTGATGGAAAATTCTATGAAAGTAAAGTTTTGAGGAAATTTTCTTTGTAGATGACAATAAAAAACCTAAGTCATCTTATATATAAAATTCAATTTGTGTTTGTTTGTTTGTATGTTTGTTTGTGGGTTTATAAATTTTGTTTGTTCCGTATAGACTAAAAAACGGCTAAACCGATTTCTTTGAAAATTTCACAGATTGCGGGGAGTGGTCCGGAAGGAGACATAGGCTATATAATTTTTTGATATCGCATTTGGGGCGGACCCTCCCCCTCACCCCAAAAGTACCGGCCAAAAATAAAATTGGACCGATTGGGACAATATGGGACTTAAATGTTAGGTATTCAAGAGTAGAGTAGAAATTCCATATTAAAAATTGGGTCCAAGTAATTGGGGGGCCGCCCCGACCCCAAAAAACCCCCCAAACTAGGTTCATTGGAAGATAATGACAATATGGGGCTCGAATGAAAGGTATTCGGGAGTAGATTACGAATATGGTCAGGAAGGAGGAAAAGGATTTTTCGTTTGTTGATATTGGAATGGGGCGGACCCTCCCCCGTTACACCAAAAACACCTATTAAAATCAAAAGTGGACCGATAGGGACAATATGGGTTTCAAATGATATGTTTTGGGGAATAGAATACGAATATGGTATTAAAAATTGGGATCAAGTCTGCGAGGGGTCGTCCATCCTCAAAAACTCTCCCAAACAAACATATTGGACGTAAATATCAATATGGGACTCAAATGAAATGTATTCGCCCCACCCCCAAATGAGAATATAAATCGATCATAGCTAGATGAGCCTCAAATGAAATGTATTTGATAGCAGATTACGAATATGACATTAAACTTTGTGTCCAAGAATCTAGGTGGTGCTTTACCATAATAGAAGTTGGTTCCAAGTACCTGGCCCCAAAACCCCTTATAATAGGTTTATTTGACGATCATGACAATATGGGACTCAAATCAAAGGTATTCGGGAGTAGATTACGAATGTGATCAGGAAGTAGGAATAGGCTTTATAATTTGTTGATAACAAAAGCGGGTGGACCCTCCACCGATACCCCAAAAACAACACCCAAAATCAAAAGTGGACCAATATGGACAATATAGGTATCCAATGAAAAGTGTGCGGAAGTAGATAACGAAACTGGCATACAAATTCATGTCGAAGTATAGAGGGTCACCCCACTCCCACAAAAATGCCCAAAGTGGGCACATATGCCAATCACGGATATATGGGACTTGGTTTGTTTGTTCCGTATTTTCGAATATTGTATAGGTTGGTCTGGAAGGAATCATAGACTTTATAATTTTACGGTATCGGAAGGTGGACGGACCCTCCAAAGTTACCCTAAAAACACCACCCAAAATCAAAAGTGCACCGTTAAGGACAATGTGGGTATCAAATGAAAAGTATGCGGGAGTAGATAACGAAACTGGCATACAAATTCAAGTCGAAATATAGGGGTTCACCCCACTCCCACAAAAACGCCCAAAATGGGCACATAAGCCAATTACGGATATATGGGACTCGGTTTGTTTGTTCCATATAGACTGAAATACGGCAGAATCGATTTTCTCGAAATTTTCGCAAAGGCTATATAATTTTTCGGTGTCGGAAGGGGGACGGACCCTCCATCTTATACCAAAAACACAAGCCAAAACTAAATGTGGACCGATCGAGATAAAATAGGTATCAAATTAAAGGTATTGGAGAGTAGAATACGAATATGGTATTAAAATTTGAGTACCCATCGGGCCGCCCCAACCCCAAAACTCCCCCAAACAGACATAGTGGACGTTAATTTCAATATGGGGCTCAAACGAAAGGTATTCGGGAGTAGATATCGAATCTGGCATACAAAATTAAATCGAAGTATAGGGGGTAAAATAAACCGATTTTATTCTTAAAAGTTTCATAGATTGTGCACGGTTGTCTGGAAGGAAACATAGGCTATATAATTGTTAGATATCGAGTGGAGGCGGATACTTCCCCTTACCCCAAAAACGCCACCCATATTCGAAAGTGGTCCGATGGGCACAATAAAGGTATCAAATAAAAGTATTGGAGACCAGAAAACGAATATGGTATTAAAATTTGGGTCCAAGTACCCAGCGGGCTCACCTCCCCCAACCGCAAAACTCTATAAACAGATATATTTGAAGTTCAGGTCAGTATGGGACTCAAATGAAAAGTATTAGACAGTAGATTACAAATATGGCATAAAACATTAGGTCCAAGTAATGGAAGGTTGCCCCCAAATGGGCATATTAGTCGACCATGGCTATATGGGACTCAAATGAAAGGTATTAGGGAGTAGATTACGAATATGGCATTAAAATTTGCGTTTCAGTCTAGGTGGCGATTTTCCTACTAAAAATACGTCAAATGGGTTATTTGACCCATTATGACAATATGGGACTCAAATGAAAGGTATTTGAGAGTAGAAAATGAATTTTATATCCAATTTTAGAGCCAAGTGTTTTGGGGTACGTCCTAAAGCACCCTTAAACTGAACTTCATTTCCATTGGGAATAAAGAACGAATTTCATATCAATTTTCGGTGCAAAGTGCCGGTTGCCGCCCCAGCTCCAGAATACCCTCCAAACGGTTCATATTTACCGGCCATGGCAATATGGGGCTCAAATTAAAGGGATTTGGAAGTGCAGCACGAATTTGATATCCATTTTTGAGTCGAAATGTCTGCGGTACCATCCTTCCCCTAGTGAGAACACCAGGAATCGAGAAAGGGATCAATTCAATGCAAATTTCAATTAAATGCAGCGTGAATTTGATATCCACATTTGAGTCAAAATGTCTGAGGTGTCATCCCTTCCCTAATGAGAGCATTACCCTTAGAAAGAACATTACCACCAGGAACCGAGAAGGGGCAAATTTTCACACATAAATGAGTGCCTTCCAATTCAAGTTTAAACTCAATGATAAGGGACCTATTTTTATAGCCGAATCCGAACGGCGTCTCGCAGTGTACCTCTTTGGGGAAAATTTTCTAATGACCATGCATGGTATTGTACCTCGCAGATGTCGCCAACATTAAGAGGGGATAAACACCGCTTGATCCGATATTCTCGCCAGGATTCGAACGCGCTCAACGTCATAGGCTACAATGGAAAGAATTCGATATCCGCACTCAGGGTAAAGTGTCCCTACTCTAAAAAGTTATCGGAAAGTTAGAGAAGGCGCAGCGAGTAGGCCCGGTTCGGTTAACGATATTTAAAAAAGTCTGAAAAAATTTTAAAATATTCTATTTCGATAAATCTCTCTCCAAAAACAAATTTTGACATCGACAACATTTTTAATGGCATGGATGAAATATTCTACGAACTTTAAGTTTTGTTTAAAATTTGTGCAAAGATAAAATGTTGATGGAAATTTGCATGAAAATAAAAACAATGAGAAAATTTTGTTTTAAATGACAGTAAAAAAATGTAAGGATTTTTTTATAAAAATAAAATACGATTGTATAAAAATAAAATGTCAAAAAAATTATATTTTGACAAAACTTTTTTCCATAACCAATGCTGACATCGACAACAATTTTGATGTGAATCGTTAATTGTCATTAGGTTTGGCCAGGTCGGACTTTCGATACTCACCACCTTGAATATGCATATCAACCTAATCATGTCAAGTCAGGTGAAAAATACACCACTTGTGATACCTTAGCACCACTTATGATACCTGGACCAAACTCGCCAGGGATGCCGAGGATTCTAACACAATTCACTGTCCTGGACCATAAAGCGGAAAATTGAATAATATGGTAGCTATACTCAAATATACTCCAAGCTACATCTATGTAGGATGTGTAGGGGTCAAATGCAACTCATTGTACCAAAATTCACATTAAATCGGTAGATCGGTACATATGACAGCTATATATAAATAAACACCGATATGGTATAATAAACACCGATATGGTACTATATAGTGCCAAATTTCAGTGAAATCTGTTAACAAATGTGTCTTTTATGGGTTTAAGAACTTAATTGGGTTGCCCAATTACTTTTTGGGCAACCCAATATATGGCAGCTAAATCCCAATATAGTCCGATCTGGACTTTAAGCGGCCTAACACAACTCATTGTGCCAAATTTCAGCGAAACCGTATAATAAATGCGCCTTTACAAGAATATTAATCAGGATATCGGTATATGTGGCAGCTATATCCAACCATAGGCCGATCTAAGCCATATTTAACCGGTATGCTAAAGAGCTTTATTTGCCTGTGAAAAGATACCGGGCAAAGAACTTGACAAATGCGATCCATGGTGAATGGTATATAAGATTCAGCCCAGCGGTTTTTACTTATTAAGTTTAATATCACGAGTGTAGTCACAACCGGCAACCTTGGATGATTTCATTTATTTATCAATAAACAAGTAAACACCGACTAAAGTCGAGTGTAGCCGATTTTTTGAAACCCTTTACCACAAAGGACTTGCAGGCGTTGAATAAATAAATATCTCAGTAAATATTTAAATACATATAACTCAATCTAAATCGATTATGATCAAATCGATTAACATAGTATACGTCGAAACAAGTAAAAGCGTGCTAAGCTCGGCCGGGCCGAATCTAGGGAACCCACCGCCATGGATTCTGGTAAAATATGGAAGCTGAATCTGGTTATACACCGATTCAGGCAGTACTTGACACAGTTGATGAAAGTCATAGCCGAACATTATATGTAAAATTTCAGCCAAATTTGAAAAAATCACGGCTTGTAAGAGCTCCAGAAGTCAAATCGGGAGATCGGCTTATACAGGAGCTATATCAAGTTATCGAACGATTTAGAGGGCATTGGGTTATTTTAGCAGTTATTGGAAGTCATAACAGAACACCGCATGCAAAATTTCAGCCAAATCGGAAAAAAATTGCGGCTCAGGGCCAGGGGCTCAAGAAGTCAAATCGGGATCTCGGTTTATATGGAAGCTGTATCCAAATCTGAACCCATATGGCCCATTTGCAATCCCCAACGACCTACATCAATATCATATACCATATCATATGCAAAATTTCAAGCGGCTAGTTTTGCGCGTTCGACCGCTATCGTGATTTCAACAGATGGACGGACATGGCTAGATCGACTCAGAACTTCGAGACGATCAAGTATATATGTACTTTATGGAGCCTTAGACGAATATTTGGAAGTGTTAAAAACGGAATGGCTAGATTAGTATACCCCGATCCTATGGTGGTGGGTATAAAAAAAAGATATTTATATACCCACCACCATAAGATAGGGGGTATATCATTTAGTCATTCCGTTTGCAACACATCGGAATATCCATTTCCGACTCTACAAAGTATATACATGATCGTTGTAAACAATTTAACAATGTCCGTGTGTCTGTCCGTCCGTCCATTTGTCCGTCCATGTGTCCGTCAGTTGTAATCACACTACAGTCTTAAATAATTGAGATATTAAGCTAAAATTTTTGCACAGACTCGTATTTCTTCCTTACGCAGGTTAAGTTTTTGAATAAGTCAAATCGGACTCTATTTGAATAAAGCTCCCATATAGACCGATCTGCCGATTTAGGGTCTTAAGCTCGTAAAAGCAGCAGTTTTTGTCGGATTTCGCTGAAATTTGAAACAGGAAGTTGTACTAGGGACCCCGATATGCAAACCGAATATAGCCCATATCGGAGCATATTTACATATAGCTGCCTTATAGATCGATGTGTCGGTTCAGGATCCTAAAACCGTAACAGGCGCATTTATTATCCGATTTCACTGAAATTGAAAATAGTGAGTTGCTTTAATCTTCTTGACATCCGATGCAAATATGATTGAGATTATCTTTAGATACAGCTGTCATATAGACCGATCTGCCGGTTTAGGGTCTTAAGCCCATAAAAAACGCAATTATTACCCGATTTCGCTGAAATGTGAAATGGTAAGTTGTTCTAAGCCTCCCAACATCCGAAATAAATATGGTTGAGATCAGACTATATTTAGATATAGCTGTCATATAGACCGATCTGCCGGTTTAGGGTCTTAAGCCCATAAAAAACGCAATTATTACCCGATTTCGCTGAAATTTGAAATGATGAGTTGTTAGAAACCTTCCATCATCCGACCCAAATATGATATGGATCGGACTATATTTAGATATATCTGCCACATAGACCGATATGCTGATTGAGGGTCTTAAGTCCATAAAAGCCGCACTTAATACCCGATTTCGCTAGAATTTGACACAGTGACTTGCATTAAGCCTCCCGTCATCCGACTAGCACATGGTCCAGATCAGCCTTAATTTAGATATAGCTGTCATATAGAGCTATCTTCCAATTTGTGGTCTTAATCCCATTAAAAGCGGATTTGTTTCCCGATTTCTCTGAAACCGTGACTTGTATAAGAGTTCTCGGGACCTCAATCAAATGTGATTCAAACCAGTCATATTCAAGCAATACAGGATATATTTGAGAATCGTGCCAAATTGCGTGCGAATCGTTGTACAAATTATGGGAGCTTTATCCAAATCTGCACGGATTTCGACCAACATCTTAATGTGGTCAATTCCAAATTCCTACCTGTACTTTCTATATACAAATTGACATGGACATACAGACGGACATAGCTTAATCGAATTAGAAAGTGATTCTCACTCGATTCGTATACGAGGGTTGCCTTTTATATTTTGGGATTGGACAGCAATTTTGTTGCAATCTGCCAACTGACAGCTCTATCGTAAGGCATAAAACTTTTGAGGTTATATGTACTAAGAATGTTTTGACATACGAGCGCTATTTGTGTTGTTTACAGTAACTTAATAATAAGAATCTTCATCTCGCCCAAAAAATGGAATTTAACTGCGAACATTATCTTGCGATTATTTTTTACAACTTTCGACGTGGATTAACCCAACACCAGTGCATCGATGAATTTAATTAAATTTTTGGCGATGAAGCTCCATCAAGGACCAGTGTTTTTCGATGGTATGTTGAATTCATCCGAGGTCGTAGTTCACTTCAAGAAGAATTTAGTGAAGGTCGTCAAAAATCAGTTGTTGTTCCAAAAACCATTGATGATGTGTCCCAACTGATATTGCAAGATAGTGATGTAACCTATCGTGAGATTGAGACAACCTTAGGCATTAGTGGGACCAACAAACATTCATTGTTGCATGAACATTTGACCGTCAAAAAAATTTTTTTTGTGTTGGATCCCACACAGTTTGTCAATCGCTCAAACAAGAGCTCGTTTCGATTGGTCGAAAGAAATGTTCCAAAAATACGAAACAACTGCATTCTTTGAGCACTCAAAACATCGATTTGATGAGTCATCCGCCGTATACTCCTCACTTGCCACCGAATGACTTTTTTTATTCCCGTACGTATAAAATAAAATAAGAGGTCAACGTTTTTCGACACCTGAAGAAGCGGCTGATGCGTTCAGAATGCATGTTTTGGAGATACCTTAATCAGATTTGCAAAAGTGCTTCGACAATTGGTTCAAACGCATGCAAAAGTGTATAGATCTTCAAGGGGAATATTTTGAAAAACAATAAAGCAATTTTCGATGATTAATATTTGTTTTTGTTCTCTAATCCCGAAATATAAAAGTCAACCCTCTATCACAGTATAATGCCCTGTACCACTGCAGTGGTGTAGGATATAAAAACAAACAACAATTTGGACAAGAATATTTTAAAAAACTTTTCGTCAATACTTTGGAGGAGGGTAAAATTTGGGCAAAATGTTTAACAAAATTAATTTAAATTTGTTTGTCTCGAAAGTAGAGTTTCAACGATACACAAACATATGAAAATATGGGGTATGTTTTTCTCATCCTAAAAACTTCTGTTTAATGAATCTCGAGAATATCCCCATTCTTTTAAAATCTTTTTAAATTATCTACAGAGGCCAAGTTTGTCTTCTCTATAGCAACATACATTTACTTGTATTGTATCTCTTAGTAATGTAAAGAAAAATTCCAAAGTTTTTTTTTTGTCCAATCATTGCCATGACCACTACAGTGGTTATGCGGTAATTCAAGGTCATCCTTAATCGATCTGCCTTAATTGCAGGCCGGTCGCCTGTCTGTATGTGTGTGCCTGACCGTCTCCTTTTGTATGCTTGCATGCCATCGCTTTAATATTCGCTTATCATTGATTATGATAAATGGTCCCACAGTTATTTGTTGCTTTAAGTCTATTAACATTTGATTTTAGTTTTTCTTCCACCTTCCACTCGCACCCCTCAATGAACGACTTAATTCATCGCTAAGGAGAATTTAATACAATAAACACACAAAAAGTAATGATGGCTCATTGTTTAAGGCCCCCATAGCCCCGCGGTTAGTAGACCGGTACTGAGGATTGAGTGTTAATGGAAGATTTTTCTCTCTCAGTTTGCTTTTTGCGAATAATCGATTTGAGTTTTCTAAACTAACCATTAATTGAGAAATGTGGTTGCAACGTTCTAGAAGAAAATTGTCGCCTCACTGTAAACTGACGACAATAAAATCCAATTAAAGAGGAAGTGGCACTGTCATCTAATCGTCTGCTCTTTCATTTAATTGATGTTAAGTTACAAGGTTGTAAAATGGTGTAAAACATAATAAAATCACCCCGATGTTTAAATAAATTTGGTGTGAATTTATATTAAATTTTCCTCCTGAGAAAAAGATTTTTTCAGAGGCGCCGAAAAATTATTGTGAGAAAATTTCATTGAAGATAAAAACAAAAACAAGTAAAAACATCTTAAGTTCGAACATGCCGAACTTTGGATACCTACCACCATGGATAAGTTAACTCTCCTCCTAAAAATTTCAGCGCATTCGGGCGACATTTATTAAGGCCCTAAATTGGGATTAAGGCCCTAAATTGGAAGGTGTATCGGTGTATATCGGTGTATTTGGCAGTTATAACGTACTATCGTCTGATCTGGACTTATTCTGGTCTGATAACGGGAGGTATAATACAAGTCACTGTGTCAAATTCCACCGAAATCGGGTAATAAATGGAGCTTTTGTGGGCTTAAGACCCTTAATCGGCAGATCTGAAACATATCTGAGTCGGATGTCGGTAGGCTTTAATCAACTCACTATTTAAAATTTCAGCGAAATCGGATAATAATTGCCTCTGTTAAGGGCTTAAGACCCTTAACCGACATATCGGTCTATATGGCAGCTATATATAAATATGGTCTGATATGGGCCATATTCGATTGAATATCGGGGACCCTAGTACAACTTCCTGTTTCAAATTCAAAAAACGGGCTTAATACCTTAAATCGCAAGATCGGTCTATATAGCAGCTGTATCCGAATATAGTCCGATTTGGCACATTCAAGAACTTAACCTGCGTAAAGAAAAAATATGAGTCTACCCCATAAAGGAAAGTTTGGGACAGCCATATTTGTAAGAGACACAAATTAATGGATCTGGTCCTTAACGCAGAGGTCGACATGTCCGCCTATGACGCTGAATGCCTGGGTTGGAATAAAACGCCATTTTAGTCAAAATCGAGCGAAACATATATATGGAAAATATACGCAAATTTTAACCGATTTCTATGAAATTCACCAGTTATGTGGGGAGGAAAATCCCTCGTGAATAATTTCGTGAGAATTGGTAGAGAAATGACGATGTTATTACAATCTCACGAACATTGAGAGAGTGGGGAGGAAAATCCCTCGTGAATAATTTCGTGAGAATTGGTAGAGAAATGACGATGTTATTACAATCTCACGAACAACTCTCTCAATGTTCGTGAGATTTTAATAACATCGTCATTTCTCTACCAATTCTCACGAAATTATTCACGAGGGATTTTCCTCCCCACTCTCTCAATGTTCGTGAGATTGTAATAACATCGTCATTTCTCTACCAATTCTCACGAAATTATTCACGAGGGATTTTCCTCCCCACATAACTGGTGAATTTCATAGAAATCGGTTAAAATTTGCGTATATTTTCCATATATATGTTTCGCTCGATTTTGACTAAAATGGCGTTTTATTCCAACCCAGGCATTCAGCGTCATAGGCGGACATGTCGACCTCTGCGTTAAGGTGGCGTTCCCAGTTCCTTAATGGAATGTTCATGGACAAACTTGCATTGAATGCATGGGTTAAAGTTGATTCTATATAAGCCGATATCCTAATTATACGCACCACCGTGGGGGTATACTACTCTAGTCATTGGGATTGTAAGACCTCGAAATATTCGTCTAAGACCCCATAGAGTGAATATATTCTTGATAGTTTCCACATTCTCAGTCAATCTAGCCATGTCCGTCCGTCTGTCGAAATCGCGATAGCGGTCGAACGCGTACAACAAGTCGCTTGAGATTTTGCACCAACCGATCTCTCGATTTGACTATAAACCGATATTTTGATTTGACTTCTTGAGCGGAAAAAATTGGGACTTTCCAATTTTTTCCGATTTAGCTGAAATTGTTTATGTAGTGTTCTGCTATTACTTCCAACATCTGTGTTAAGTACGGTCTATAACCTGATATAGCTATCATATAAACCGATCTCCCGATTTGACTTCTTGAGCCCTTACAAGTCGCAATTTTTATCCGATTTAAATGAAAATTTGCAATTAGTGTTCTGTTATGACTTTCAACAACTGTGCTAAATCGGTCTATAGGCAGGTAAATCTCCCATATTTTAGCAGAATGCATGGTGGAGGGTTCCTAAGATTCGGCCCGGTCGAACTTAGCACACTTTAAGTTGTTTTTCTTTAATTTTCGTTTAAAATATAGGTTATAGGAAATTAACAAGAGTATCGATATTGCGATCTCTTGGGTCTCAAGAAGAAACATCTATTGAGAGATATTTTAATAAATCCAACTCAATTTACCTGTGCAAAATTTCGAGCAGCTTGCTTTACCTTTTTTGTCATTCCGCTTGTATTATTATTCAAGTGCTCGACAGACTCCAATTACTCAACGTCCCAAGAAACGCTGCAAAAGCCCTTGTCCACCTGTGTCTACTGGGACATCATATGCCTGTCGTGGTAATGTTCCGTCTTTTGGTCAACTGTAAGCCACAGCATCAGTCCACGTATATTTGCGTGGAAGGTAAAAAGGGTCTACCCTATAGTGACGATAAAAGTCCCTGGCGGTCGTTTTTGCCAACACGTTTTCAAAAGTTTCCTAGGTTAAAGCACTTTCTTAATTTTTGATAAAACGCATTTAGCCCATTTTGTCACAAAACGGAGTTAACATCAGCCTGCGAAAGGGTTAGTCAAGTGATCCCGTAGATATAATGGCAAGTGTAGGGGAAATAGTGCGGAGAGAGTTATTAAAGCTACGTCTAAATAAAGGGTGATTTTTTGACCATTATCTTTTTGACAACAGCTCACGCACGTTTCGTGTTTTGTTTCACTGTCAAACATCTTCAGCTTGGTCTATAATTTAACCATGAATAGTCTTACAAACGAACAACGCTTGAAAATATTGAATTTTTTTATCAAAATGCATGCTCTGTTAAGAAAGTTTATAAGAAGCATTGCAAAAGCTACCAATGCATCCAGAAAATGTCACAGTTTGGTGCGGTTTATGGGCTGGTGGCATCATTGGTTCTTCAAAGATGATGCGAATCGTAACGCAACTGTGAATGGTGAGCGCTATCGTGAGATGATATTCAACTTTATTTGCAAGAGCTTGACTTGCATGATATGTGGTTTAAACAAGACGATGTCACATTCCAAACAGCACGCGTAACAATTGACTAATTGAGAGGCGAGTTCGGGTTAACTGGTCGCGAAGATCGTGCGACTTAACTCATTTAGACTATTTTTTGTGGGGCTATGTTCAAGCTCATGTCTATACAGACAAGCCCACTTCAATTGAAGCATTGGAAGACAACATTCACGAATTTTTTCGCAAGGTACGGGCCGAAATATTGGAAAGAGTATGCAAAAATTGGATAAAGTGGATGGACCATTTGAGGCCCAGTCACGGTCAACATTTGCATTAAATAATTTTCAAACATTAAATTATATGGACAGTACTACTGATAAAGATTGTATGTTTTTTTCTGAATTTTATGTGTGTGTGTGTTTCTTTTTTTTTGAAAAACTTTCCTATAGCTCTTAAAAAATCACCCTTTATATCCGTTAGTGTTTTGAGTGGTGCCTTTCATACACAGGAGCTTCTTAGCCTTGCACTCGCATCTCGGTCAGGAAGTGTCCTCGTCATGTCATTAGTGCACGAGTCATGTCTCCCTAACCTTACCAGCCATCATTCTTTTCTTGTAAAGGGTGATTTTTTTGAGGTTAGGATTTTCATGCGTTAGTATTTGACAGATCACGTGGGATTTCAGACATGGTGTCAAAGAGAAAGATGCTCAGTATGCTTTGACATTTCATCATGAATAGACTTACTAACGAGCAACGCTTGCAAATCATTGAATTTTATTACCAAAATCAGTGTTCGGTTCGAAATGTGTTCAAATTTTGACAAATTTTGTTCAGCGATGAGGCTCATTTCTGGTTGAATGGCTACGTAAATAAGCAAAATTGCCGCATTTGGAGTGAAGAGCAACCAGAAGCCGTTCAAGAACTGCCCATGCATCCCGAAAAATGCACTGTTTGGTGTGGTTTGTACGCTGGTGGAATCATTGGACCGTATTTTTTCAAAGATGCTGTTGGACGCAACGTTACGGTGAATGAACACATTTCGAACCGAACACTGATTTTGGTAATAAAATTCAATGATTTGCAAGCGTTGCTCGTTAGTAAGTCTATTCATGATGAAATGTCAAAGCATACTGAGCATCTTTCTCTTTGACACCATGTCTGAAATCCCACGTGATCTGTCAAATACTAATGCATGAAAATCCTAACCTCAAAAAAATCACCCTTTACCTCAAACATAGGAGCCACAGAGCAATTGTTTACACATTTGTTCCATCTGCCTACACCCCCTTCCCTGTGACCTGCATCAGAACGTGAATCACGTGTGACTAGAATAGCCAGCCTAGTGCCCGGTGTCTCTCAGACAGGATCCATTGATCAAGAGTTCGTTCAATTCGTCACGGTGACCTAATGCTTCAATCTTGCGGTGAGTGAATTGTGTCATTGTAACTTGAATAGGTAGAGTTTTGTCCGATGTCAGTTAGATACAGCATCCACTCAACACAACCACGTTACCCCGTCCGCACTCATGTCCCAGTGTTCTGTCACATCATCCTCGCCACGAATGAATCTGGTGGCGGTAGATTTCGCTGAAACTTGGAACCAAGAGGTCTTTTGACATCCATGCCAAATGTGATCTCGATATTGGGTCTTATAGCCATAACAGGAGCAATTACTATCCGATTTCTTTGAAATTGAAAACATTGACTGGTAAAAAGTCTTCCGACACCCAAATCGAATATGGTAGCTGTCATTTAGACTGTCTAAGGCCCATAACAGCCGCTTTTGTTACCGGATGTTAAACTGGGACATGTATAAAGCTTTTTGGCATCTCAACCGAATATGATCCAAATCGGTCCATATTTGAATATAGCGGAGTTATAATAAAATGAGTGAGCAACTTCTGCACGGTCGATCTTAGTAAGCTTTAACTTAAAAAAAAAATTAGATTCATAAGTTAACAAGAGATAACTTTACAGTTAACTTTCATTAAATCAATATCGGAAACGTATTAAAGAACCGATTTAAACCTTTTATAAAGGATTTATCTTAAAGACAAAACAAGTAAAAATGAGCTTAGCTGGATCGGGCCGAACCATCCACCATTGATCGCATTTGTCAAGTTCATTGCACGGTTTCTCTTAAGGGTAGAAAGTAAAAAGGACCTAGCAACAGCCAAATCGTGAGAATTGCGCCCTCTAGACGCTTAGGAAGTAAAATCGGTTTAAAGACTGGTTCAGACCATACATTGCAAACATTTTTGAGGCCGTAGGAGAAATTATGCAAAATTTTCAGCCAAATCAAGAATTCTATTCGGGAGATCTGTTTATATGGGGTGTTTATAAAGATATCCACAATGTCTTTCATCGAAGAGGAATGTTGCTCGATGTTGTAATTTTAAGGGCAAAAATAATATGTTTATGTATATTGCCCTATTAAGCTTTGAAAAATATTCATTGTAATGGTAACGGGGCGGGAGCGGAGGGGAAAAAAGGCTCCCGCTCCGGATCCCTGATCAGTATATTGAGCAGCTCGGACGAGTGTGGATCGTAAACTCGGAAAGTGGACATCTCTAAAGTTACGGTACAAAAATGTGGGTATGTTCAATGACAAAAATCATTAGAGCAACAGACAAATGACTGCCAGGTACAAGAAAACACAACAAGAATTTCTAAGACACATACATTGCTTGATAAAATTTACGCGATAAAGAAATATCCATCAGAAAAAAGGTATTTAAGTGTGCGAAAACAACAACAACAATTTTTTTTATTTATAGCATAACGAATACAGCAGATCATAACACAAAACCATAACGGAGTTGTGCGAAAATGGAGGGCTTTAACATGTTCTATTTCTTCCAAGAATTTAACACAAGAAACATGTACTTTTATCGTAAACAAAGGCCAATGCTCTTAAGAAAAGAAGTTTACTTGGCGAACATTTCCTTTATGTCAAATGAAATATTTTTATGCGTGTAGTTTAGTATACACCTCAGGCAATGATGATGGGTATGAAAAGTTAGTATACCCAAATTTTTGGGCCGAGTGAATTAGAAATCTACTCGAAATTTAAATATCAAACAAATTTTGCCACATCTTCTCAATTTTCTATTTCCCTACGCTATCTATACCTCTTAAGCTATTGCAAGTTGCAGATGTATTCTATGAATTGCTACAACTACCGCCAGCTTTTCTTGGTGCTGTGTGAATGACAAAACTTTGGATTGCTATTGCTTTTTAATGTCAGAATGGCGGAAGACCCTCAACATTTCTCTCATGTGGAAATGTGTAACACGTTTCATTCGGTCTGTATAACCGCATTAACCACCTGTGTTTACAATTTAATTAAGATCCAAACCTTCGTGCGCGGGGGAGATGTTAACAATTATAAGTGAAGAAAAAAAAAAAGAATGTACTATTTTTGCCAATGCCATTGCCACCACATTTGTATGGTATGAATGCATTTTACAGAGTAATTAAATTGCATGCATGTTTAGATGGTTGAGAACATGAGAGTGTGTAGGTACTCAGTATTGTTAGGTTTTGATTAAGGATTACAGAGTAGATTTGGTGAATAGTTGGAAAATGTTCAAGAATGAATGCAAAGATATCAAAACGAGAAACAATTATCAAAATAGTTAAGAAATAAAAATGTATTAAAATTTAAGTTAATCACAAGTTCTTAAGTTTTAGGAAAACTTTATAATTGTTAAATGTACTTCAAGATTATTAAATTTGTTTATTCATCCCAGTTTTCCTCATAAGGATAGATACTTATGTTCTCTTTTTCAGTACTTTGTTATTATACCCTCCACCATAGGATGTGGGATTACTAATTTTGGAATTTTTGTTTATAGCTTATCGAAATAATAATCAGATACCCAATAAAGTATACATATTATTGATCTTCTTAACGGAAAGGCACCGATTTAGCTATGTCCATCAGTCTGTCCGTCCGCCGGTCTGTAGAAAGGAAAAAAGCTTGGCACTTGAAATTTTGTACAAGTACTTCTTTTTAGTGTAGTTTAGTCGGGATCATAAATAGTACAAGCATTTTGAAACCAGTATGAAAACTTTGAATTGGCTGTATCTCCTTAATCATGCGCCCTAGAGGGAAATGAATCTCAATTAGTGATTCCATCGCACATATAAAAATTTGGCCGAAAATCCATCAAAAAGCGAAATTTCAGCATGAAAACTTTTAATTTGCTATATCTCCTAAACTATGCGTCCTAGAGGGAAATGGAACTTAATTTGAGACTTCACCAAAAATTTTAAAATGTGGTCGAAAATCCATCAAAACAAAAATTTTTAGGAAGAAAACCTTAAATTCGCTGTATATCCTACACTATGCGTTCTAGAGAGAAATGGGCCTTAATTCCATCAAAAATTTCAAAGATTGGCCGAAAATCCATCAAAAAACTAAATTTCGGAAAGAAAACTTGAAATTGGCTGTATCTTCAAAACTATGCGTCCTAGAGGAAATGAGCCTTAATTCGTGACTCCATCAAAAATTGGTCGAAAATGTAAAGTTGAGTATGAAAACTTTAAATTGGCTGTATCTGCTAAACTATGCGTCGTAGAAGGAAATATGCCTTAACTCGTAACTTCATCAAAAATGTCAAAAATTTGACACACCACGTTTCCTCAATAGAACAATTTCGATGTCTGACAGGTATATCCCACTAAGTATACGATATCTGATAAACCTAGGTGTGATCTTCGACAGAAAACTGAATATGAAGTGTCAAATTCAAGAGCGTACCGAGATGGCTCACAGATTTGGGCACTATGTAGATGGGCCGTAGGCTCGAAATGAGGCCTGAATCCGAGGATAGTCCACTGGTTCTGCAGGAGCATCATAAGACCAAGACTTACTTACGTCTCGCTAGTTTGGTCCAAGTCCAGAGAACCTGTCAAAAGCATGCTAAATTTCGAAGTAGTAAAGCTAGCCACTTGAAATTTTGCAAAAATACTTCTTATTAGTGTAGGTCGGTTGGGATTGTAAATGGACCATATCGGTTCATGTTTTTATATAGCTGCCATATAAATCGATCTTGGATCTTAACATCTTAAGCTACTAGGGAGCGCAATTCTTAACCGATTTGGCTGCAGAACGTGTTTTCTAATCACTTTCAACGAATGTGTTAAATATGGCTGTACAACGGCTTCTCCCATGACCCTCAGCATACGTGTGAAATATGGTCTGAATCGGTCTATAGCCTATTACAGCTCCCATATATACCCATCTCCCTATTTTTCTTCTTGAGTCCCTAAAGGACGCAATTCTTATTCGAATTGGCTGAAATTTTACACAATTATTTTTACTAGGATGTCCAACACTTAATTCGATTATTGTCGGAACCGCAATAGCAATGTTTTTCTTTTATTCATTGTTGGCCTAATAAAAGATACCGTTAAGTGTCTGCTATTAAAGGGAAACCATGCAAAAAACTTCACACCCGTCATCCATGTGGTAAGGCATAATGAAATTTTTACTTGAGTTAGGTTAGGTTGAATGGGTTGCCCACCAAAGGTAAGTTCTCTTGGAGGCCAGTTTGGCCCATTGTGGTGCCCTATAGAGAGGAAGGAAAGAGAAAGACAATGTGAGACCTCATTCTAGAGGTTATAAACGAATTAAAGAAAAAGACAGTAGGAGTGGGGAACCCGAGCGGGGGGTGAAGAACCGCCCGTCCCCACGCAAGCACGGATGTACCTACCTACGCCGGAGCTTATGGTACCCCCGTCGAAACCATCATGTTCCCTCAACAAACCTCAGGAGACATACCAGAGGTACGTTTGCAAGTTCACCCAGATCACAGAAGAAACGGCTCCCCAGACAGCAGAGCCTACGTCTCTGCAGACCTGGACAGGAACACAAAAAGTGCCCAATAGTCTCCTTCTCATCCTCTTCTAGGCAACACCTGCAGAAGTAATTGTGCGTACTCATCGACCTCTTATCGAACGCCAACAACTCCCTCGTCCTCTTCCGCTCGATGACCGCCCATAGCGCCTTCTTAGTCCGGCAATCATCCATCGAGTTCCACCTCGCCACCGACGCAGCCCTGGCCATCCCATCTACTGTGTTCAGTAGCTCGACAAATGGCACGTAGGCAAGACCGATGATTGGTCCGCCCGGTGCAGACGGCCGAACTTTCTCCGCCTTTGCATTTCCTGGAATCCCATCATGCTCAGGAACCCATGTCAGCGCCACATCATGGGTGCGGAGCCTATCCAGGGATTCCAAACAATCCGCCACGCATTTCGACCTCATCATCCTCAACCAAAGGCCTTGAGCGCCGCCATGCTGTCCACATAAGTTCTAAGTTTCGAGGGTGGTAAGCCCCTTACTATAATTTTTCTTGCGGCCACTGCAATGGCACAGACCTCTGCCTCTACACTTGTCTCTTGGCAGTCTCAGAGACATACTGATTTTGAGTGCATCAGAGTAGACCCCCAATCCAGTCCCTGACTTCATCTTGGAGCCATCTGTGTAGATTGAGGTCTCATCCTCCACAAGTACACAATCCGCCCTCCATTCGTCCCTCACAGAAAAACGAATCGCGAATGCTTTCACACCAGTCGGCACTGGTGCCAGATAGTCGCAGATGCATCCCAGTCTACCATCCGTATCCATAAGACCCAGAAGCGAACTGGGGCCGCAATCATCCTCTTTCAGCATGCCGAGCTCCCTCAGCAAAAGCGCGACCCTGGCGGCTCAGTTCCAAATATAGGCTCAATGGGCTGCATATTCTATGATCCCGACACAGGTCAGTCTCTAGACCTTCTCGAAATCCCTCGCACACGTCCTCTTCCTACGGTATTCCTCCATACCAGTGCTCCATAGGCCAGTAGTGGTCTCACGATTGCCGTACACACCCAATAAGTTATCCTGAGAGTCACCCCCACTTTCTGCCGAACATCCTCCTGCAGGAGTAAACAGCGCACAGTGCCTTAAGGCTTCTTTCCCCGGTGTTCCTCTTCCAGGACAGTTTCGAATTGAGGACTATGCCTAGGTAATTCGCCTCCTTCGACAGCCGCAGCGTGACCCCGTCCAAGGACAGGAGTCTGAACTCCGGTATCTTATCTTACTATCTCCCAGGTTCGCATTAATAATCCTGCCATAATGCATATTATTTGTCCATTAAGAGATTGAGGGGTGAATCTATCTATCATTAGTTGGTCTGCATTAGTTGGTCATTTTTATAGTCTTATAATCTTTATTTATCCTCCTTTATAATAGGGTGATTTTTTTGAGGTTAGGATTTTCATGCATTAGTATTTGACAGATCACGTGGGATTTCAGACATGGTGTCAAAGAGAAAGATGCTCAGTATGCTTTGACATTTCATCATGAATAGACTTACTAACGAGCAACGCTTGCAAATCATTGAATTTTATTACCAAAATCAGTGTTCGGTTCGAAATGTGTTTCGCGCTTTACGTCCGATTTATGGTCTACATAATTGACCAAGTGAGCAAACAATTAATGCGGTTGTGACCAAGTTTCGCACTCAGTTTACTTTATTGGACATTAAACCAACCACACGAATGCGTACAGTGCGTACAGAAGAGAATATTGCGTCTGTTTCTGAGAGTGTTGCTGAAGACCGTGAAATGTCGATTCGTCGCCGTTCGCAGCAATTGGGTTTGTGTTATTCGACCACATGCAAGATTTTACGCAAAGACCTTGGTGTAAAACCGTATAAAATACAGCTCGTGCAAGAACTGAAGCCGAACGATCTGCCACAACGTCGAATTTTTAGTGAATGGGCCCTAGAAAAGTTGGCCGAAAATCCGCTTTTTTATCGACAAATTTTGTTCAGCGATGAGGCTCATTTCTGGTTGAATGGCTACGTAAATAAGCAAAATTGCCGCATTTGGAGTGAAGAGCAACCAGAAGCCGTTCAAGAACTGCCCATGCATCCCGAAAAATGCACTGTTTGGTGTGGTTTGTACGCTGGTGGAATCATTGGACCGTATTTTTTCAAAGATGCTGTTGGACGCAACGTTACGGTGAATGGCGATCGCTATCGTTCGATGCTAACAAACTTTTTGTTGCCAAAAATGGAAGAACTGAACTTGCTTGACATGTGGTTTCAACAAGATGGCGCTACATGCCACACAGCTCGCGATTCTATGGCCATTTTGAGGGAAAACTTCGGAGAACAATTCATCTCAAGAAATGGACCGGTAAGTTGGCCACCAAGATCATGCGATTTGACGCCTTTAGACTATTTTTTGTGGGGCTACGTCAAGTCTAAAGTCTACAGAAATAAGCCAGCAACTATTCCAGCTTTGGAAGACAACATTTCCGAAGAAATTCGGGCTATTCCGGCCGAAATGCTCGAAAAAGTTGCCCAAAATTGGACTTTCCGAATGGACCACCTAAGACGCAGCCGCGGTCAACATTTAAATGAAATTATCTTCAAAAAGTAAATGTCATGGACCAATCTAACGTTTCAAATAAAGAACCGATGAGATTTTGCAAATTTTATGCGTTTTTTTTAAAAAGAAAGTTATCAAGCTCTTAACAAATCACTCTTTATATCAAGATTTCGATTACTCAGTTCTCATACAAACTGATGCCGAAATAGGTATGACTCTCAAATGGTAGAGGAAACAAAGTACGAAAAGCCATTCCTCCATTTTATGACTTAGACCCCTACTAAGTACTCAGTTCATCAATTTACCGTAATTCTAATCAAAAAATGACTGAAAACTTCAAGCACATTAAGATAATATTTTACTAAAACTAGTTCTGCAATTTTATTTTTAATTGCTTCTCTAGCATTACTATTCACTTTTTTTTTTGCTTCTCATCACAAGTCATTTCGATGGAGAACATATGCAAAAGCAAATAGAACATATACCGAGATCCAAATTAAGTTCACCTTCCAGGAAGCTGGTTAAAACATCTGTGCATAAGGAAATATTTTTTTATGCTAAAATGAAAAAAAAAAAAAACAATAACGAAAGGCAAAAGTTGGGCGGTGCCGACTTTATAATAACCTACACCTACCCTATGGGTAAAAAGTGCGAGCTATGTCTAATTCTGAAAGAATTTTGATGGACCTCGCCGTATGTTTTCAGATGGGTTTTTCAACAATCCATATCTTGTGACTCTGTAATTGCATTCTTTCTTCTGTCAGTTATCAGCTGTTTATTTTAGCTTGCTTTAGAAAAAAGGTGTAAAAAAAGTATATTTGATTAAAGTTTATTCTAAGTTTTATTAAAAATGCATTTACTTTCTTTTAAAAAATCTGCAATTACTTTTTGGGCAACCCAATATAATAACTACGGTTCACAAATGACAACATTATTGCAACTTACCCAAAATTTGACGAACATATATATGAGAGCTATATCTGATTCTAAACCGATTTCGAGCAAACTTCTCATATAAAGTGGTATTCGTCGAAAAAAGCGTTGTGCAAAATTTTGGGTAAGATTGGTCACAAAATGCGATTGCAATGGCCCTAGAAATGAAAACCGGGCGATATACATATACGACAGCTATATCTAAATATTAACCAATTTCTATGAAATTCATCTACAATGTCAAGGGTCAAGAGAAAATCATTCCTGCCATACTTCGAGAGAATCGATTAACAAATGACCATTTCATTGCAATATTACAGCTAATCGGACGAACATATATATGGGAACTATGTCTAAATCTGAACCGATTTCGAGCAAACTTTATAGACATTGTGAATTTCATCGAAGAAAGCGCTGTACAAACTTTTGGGAAGATTGGTCAATAAATGCGCTTGCAGTGGCTCTAGGAGTGAAAATAGGGCGATATATATATGAGAGCTATATCTAAATCTGAACCGATTTCCACCGAAATTCAACAGTAATGTCGAGAGTCAAGAGAAAATCCTTCCCAACAAATTTCAAGAGAATCGGTTAACAAATGACCATTTTATTGCATTTTTACTGCAAATCGGACGAACATATATATGGGAGCTATATCCAAATCTGAACCGATTTTTACGAAATTTAGCTGTAATGTCGAGAGTCAAGAGAAACCCTTTCCCAACAAATTTCAAGAGAATCGGTTAACAAATGACTAATTTATTGCAGTATTACTGCAAATCAGGCGAACATATATATAAGAGCTATATCCAAATCTGAACCGATTTCTATAAAATTTACATGTAATGGCAGGAGTCATAAAAAAATCATTCCAGCCAAATTTCGAGAGAATCGGTTAACAAATGACCATTTTATTGCAGTATTACTGAAAATCGGACGAACATATAAAGGGTGATTTTTTTGAGGTTAGGATTTTCATGCATTAGTATTTGACAGATCACGTGGGATTTCAGACATGGTGTCAAAGAGAAAGATGCTCAGTATGCTTTGACATTTCATCATGAATAGACTTACTAACGAGCAACGCTTGCAAATCATTGAATTTTATTACCAAAATCAGTGTTCGGTTCGAAATGTGTTCAAATTTTGACAAATTTTGTTCAGCGATGAGGCTCATTTCTGGTTGAATGGCTACGTAAATAAGCAAAATTGCCGCATTTGGAGTGAAGAGCAACCAGAAGCCGTTCAAGAACTGCCCATGCATCCCGAAAAATGCACTGTTTGGTGTGGTTTGTACGCTGGTGGAATCATTGGACCGTATTTTTTCAAAGATGCTGTTGGACGCAACGTTACGGTGAATGAACACATTTCGAACCGAACACTGATTTTGGTAATAAAATTCAATGATTTGCAAGCGTTGCTCGTTAGTAAGTCTATTCATGATGAAATGTCAAAGCATACTGAGCATCTTTCTCTTTGACACCATGTCTGAAATCCCACGTGATCTGTCAAATACTAATGCATGAAAATCCTAACCTCAAAAAAATGACCCTTTATATGGAAGCTATATCCAAATCTGAACCGATTTTTTCTAATTTCAATAGGCTTCGTTTCTAGGCCGAAAAACATGCTCATACCAAATTTGAAGACGATCGGATGAAAATTGCGACCTGTAGTTTGTACACAAATTAACACGGACAGACGGAAAGACAGACAGACACACAGATAGACAGACGGACATAGCTAAATCGAATTAGAAAGTGATTCTGAGCCGATCGGTATACTTATCAATGGGTCTATCTCTCTTCCTTTTTGGTGTTACAAACAAATGCACTAAGTTATAATACCCTGTACCACAGTAGTGGTGTAGGTTATAAATACATATGCATATCGACATGCAATGACCAAGCTATGTATAAGAGTGCTCGTCATGTAGAGTTGAAGGTAATACATCATTAATGTCTATATTTAAATAGAGAACTTAAAATTTTAAGTGGAAAATAAAAGAATATAAGATTTTGTCCATACTTTCATCAAATTCTAGAATTATTTTATTTACAACTCCACCTAATAAACCCACAATTCACTACCTATACAAAGCTGTGAATTACATTTTTAATCATCTCGGTTACCTCAGTTTGTTGCAGCATCCTCACTTGTCTGTAATGTAGCCCCATGCATACCGAATGAGAGACTCTGTGCTCATTGTAGCACATGTAAACAATCCCATACCAGCATTGTTTGCATTTTTAAATTTTGCAATTATAAATGGATTCAATGAATGAAACAAGACACACGCACACACACACACACAAAGAGACAGACGAAAACAGTTAAGGTGAGCCTAGTTAGGCTAGCAGCTGGGGATTGATGACTGGGGGGTGAGTGACAGGTAGTAAGCCGGGGAACAACCTCACAAACCTCAAGTGGCAAGCTGTTGATAAGCATTAACATTTCACTAATGTCAACAAAGGAGAACGACCAACGATGGGTGGATAGTAAGAGGGAATGACCACATTCATATCTAGTTTTTAATTGTGCACTTTAGTATGCAATTTGTTTTCGTGTTGTTGTTGTTTGTGCGGCAACAAACATTATTCATGTTATCTGCCAAATGGAATGCAGTTTGCGGAAATGAAAAGCAAAAACACATATGAAGAGCGTATGAATGGCATGGGCAATGACTGTGCTCAATGATAGTGGCGATTAATTCACCACCTATGATAGCCAGACACCTCGACAACTTGGATGAGCATAGAGAGTGAGTTGAGTAAGAGCCGTGTTGTTAGTAGCCATGTAAATGTTTGTACCATATGAGTGTCAGTTTGCGCACAATACGCTTCTCTGCTATTAGCAGTCTAATGATAATGACCACTGGTTCGACTGACTTGGTTGGTTTGTAATTATATCATGAGGAAATAAATGCAGTGTTTTTCTGTTGCTGTTGCTGGATATATATTTTTATTTTGTTTGTCTTTGTTGTTTTCAATTTTAATTGCCTAGAGGTCATGTTTTCTCACAGTTCACCTCTGCTGACTAATGGTTAAATTTTTTTCAAATTAAAATTGATTAATATTTTGTTGCGAGTGGAAAAGTTATCATTTATTTCAGTTCAATGGAAGGTTTTGTAAAAACAGAATATGCAAAAACCATACAAATATTAATTAGTGATATGGTGTCTGAAAAACCAGATTACTTGCTCAAAATTTCTTTCGGATAATTAGAAATAAGAGGATTGTTGAAAAAAATGTATTTTCATTGAAATTGGGACAAATATTAAAGGCTTAAAAATTTTTAATTGAGTATTTTAAAACTTTAAAATATTAATTGTAAAATATAAAAACTTGAAAAAGATAGTCTGCTGGAAATAGGAAGGCAATTTTTTTGCAAAAACGGCACACATTTTCAGCTGTTTTCATATGTTCAATGTCATTATTTATGTATACTAGCCGAACCGGGCCCGTTCCGCTGCGCCTTCTTTAACTCTCTAATATCTTTTTAGGCTGGGGACACTTCGCCCTGAATGGGGATATCGAATTCGTGCCATTGTAGCCTATGACGCTGAATGCGTTCGAATACTGACGCGAACATGGGACAAAGCGGTGTTTATACCCTCTAAATGTTGGCGACATTTGTGAGATAAAATGCCATCCATGGTCATTTAAAAAATGGGCGACAAATGAGAATGTAACACTGTGACATAGCGAAACGGTCGGTAGAAAGGCGAAATTCCTATGGGCTGGTCCTGATCGTGCAAAGACGAGGCTGTTACTGAAAGCTCACTCACAAAATCGTTGCGGCAAGCGATAGCATGTCTAGGGCATGTGTGGAAGATGATGAGACGTTGGAGCATTTCCTATGTCATTTTCAGGCTTTCGCGTTTTACAGACATTGGAACTTAGGTGGGGACACATTACCAACAATTAACCAACTTTATAGGGATTTTGTAACCAGCCCGAAATTTCCGACTATGATTTTCTTTTTCGAGGATATTTTTTAGTATTAAGAAAGCTCAACAAGCCGATTACAGGTTTAGATGCATGTGTATAGTGGCATGGGGCGGATTGGTATTCGCAGCCTCTCTTAACCCTTACCTAACCTTACCTAAACAAAAGTTGTACTTTTGCCTTCTTATATTATAAATTCCGTATCAAATTTCGAGCAAATATGTTCAAACTATAATAACTAGGGTTGACTAAGACAACATTATTGCAAATTACCAAAAATCTGACGAATATATATATGGTAGCTATATGTAAATCTGAACCGATTTGGAGCAAACTTCTCAGACATTGTGGTAGTTGACGAGAAACGCGTTGTGCAAAATTGTGCCAAGATTGGCCAATAAATGCGCTTACAGTGGCTCTTGGAGTGAAAGTCGGACGATATACATATATGACAGCCATATCTAAATCTGGTTTGATTTCTATGAAATTCATCAGTAATGTCGAGAGTCATAAGAAAATCGTTCCTGCCAAATTTCGAGAGGTTCGGTTAACAAATGAGTACTTTATTGCAATATTTCTAAAAATCGGACGAACACATATGTGAGGGCTATATCAAAATCTCAGCCGATTTGGAGCAAACTTCTCAAATATTGTGGAAGTTGATGTAAAAAGCGCTGTGCAAAATTGTGCCAAGATTGGTCAATAAATGCGCTTGCAGTGGCTCTTGGAGTCAAAGTCGGACAATATACATATATGACAGCCATATCTAAATCTGGACTGATTTCTATGAAATTCACCAGTAATGTCGAGAGTCATAAGAAAATCTTTTCTGTCAAATTTCGAGAGGTTCGGTTAACAAATGAGCACTTTATTTCAATATTTCTTAAAAACGTACGAACATATATATGGGAGCTATATCTAAATCTTAACCTATTTGTAGCAAACTTTGTAGATATTGTGGTAGTTGTCGAGGAAAGCGTTGTGCAAAATTTTGGTAAGATTGGTCAATAAATGCGCTTACAGTGGCTGTAGAAGTGAAAATCGGGCGATATACATATGTGGCAGCTATATCTAAATCTGAACCGATTTCTATGAAACTTCCTTTTCCATTTCCAATCTCTGATCATTGAGCTCATCTCGAAAGAGAAACAAACAAAAATTGTAAAATTTAATGATCTTCGCCCTAACAGGCAAAAAACTTGAAAAATGAGACTCACCAGTAATGTTGAAAGATATAAGGAAATCCTGCCTGCCAAATTTCAAGATTATTTCCCAAAATCGGACAAACATACACATGGGAGCCATGCCTAAATCTGACTCGATTACGACCAAACTTCTCAGACATTGTGGAAGTCTTTGGGGAAAGCGTTGTTCAAAATTTACGCATGCTGTGACTCTAGAAGTTAAAATTGGGCGATATAAATATATGAGAGCTATGTCTCAATTTGAACTGATTTCCATGAAATTCATCAGTATTGTTGGGAGTCAAGAGAAAATCCTTCGTGCTAAAATTCGTGAGAATCGGTTAACAAATGACCATTTTATTGCATTATCACTGCAAATCGGACGAAAATATATATAGAAGCTATATTCAAATCTGAACCAGTTTTTCCAACTTCAATAGCCTTTGACTCTAGACAGAAAAACATGCCTGTACCACCAAATTTGAAGACGATTGGATGAAAATTGCAAAATTGCGACCTGTACTTTGTACACATATTAACATGGACAGACGGACAAAGGTAAATCGAATCAGAAAGTGTTTCTGAGTCGATCGGTATACTTTTGAATGAGTCTATCTCTTTTCCTTTTGGATGTTACAAACAAATTCACTAAGTTTTAATACCCTGTACCACGGTAGTGGTGTAGGGCCACATTTGAGGTCTATATTCTTTTCCGATTTGGGCCCACAATAACGGCGCCAAAATTTATGGTTTCTTCGTCAAAAAAAAAAACATTATGGAGATAGACCCACTATTTTAAACTACGAAGTTGAAGAACGACCGCCACCCATTGCACCCGAAAAAACCGACCTCCCCCAGCAAACCAGAGTGGTTCTGGCTCAATTACGTTCCGGCAAATGCAGCCGCCTCAATTCTCACAGAGCTAGGATTGACGTCGACGTGCAAGATGTATGTCCCGATTGTAACCAGGGACCGCTCGATACACGTCACCTGTTTAACTGCCCGGCCAGACCCACTCGACTCAGACCCAGATCCCTGTGGACGCATCCCATCTTAGTTGCAGAGTTCCTGGGTCTTGACACTCAACAGAATCAAGCAGACGAAAGATAGAACATAATAAACTGCTACAACAACAACAACAGATTTCAATTCATGTCATGAATATAAAAATCCACTTTTGGCGCTAAATGCTCATAAAATAGTAAGATAATAATTACCTATTATAATACTCGGGACTACAAAGGGTTCTGACGGAAATAATGTAAAGCCATTTTACATTCATTTCTTCAACAAGTTTTTAACTCGTAAGTTAATTCTTACTTCATATTTTCCCTCTTGCAATTTCTTCGCTCATTGCTCATTTTAAAGATATAGGTTGTGCATTAAAAAATCAGCCCATCAATAATTCCATTCATTCATTGTAAGTTCTCTTTGGAATACTTAAAAACGATGGATGTATGCCCACTTGCATAACTATATAACGCATAACTTTAATTAAATCGCTTACGCTTTTCAATTAGTTAAAACAAATTTAACAAGGATATGGTAACTGCATTTATGCTTCGGTTTACCTGTAAATTATTGTGAAAAATGTTCGTGTCGATTTACAGCATATTGACTTGCCATGGACAAGCAATGCAAATATGTTGCACATTAATAATCTGAAATTAATGTTGTCTGACTCTCCCCATGAACAAGTCAGTGGGTGGTTAAGGGGACTTCATATATGCTGACATTAACACAGTTCGACAGAGGGTGAGACAAAGTGAATCGAACAGAAACTGATGCATGTTAATTAAGAACAAAGTACCATTGATATGGAAATGTTAATCTGCAAAAATGAAAATGTATTTCGATAAAATGCTTCATTTTAAATGTGATAGTACTTGCTTTCAGATATATTCAATGTATGTGTGTATGTGTGGAGAAACACATAAAAACTTAAATACGAAACACTTACATGTAAGGTATTCAAAGAGTTTACCTGTAAGGAGAAGAGAAAAACTTATTAATGATATAAAATCATATTTTAAGTAATTTAATAGGCAAGTTGTAAGTATAAAATTTTTACTATATTTATAATATTTTCCTTTGATTTTTAACATTAAAATTTAATATTAAATCAATATTAAAAACCTTTAACCTTTGATTTTTACGCTTGAAGTCAAGTGCAGAGTGTTTTGGAATATTTGTTATCCTCTTCAATTTATTTTAAAAATTTTTAATAAATGTTGCCATAAATTGTATAAATTAAATTTCCCTCGAACATTGATTATATATTCTGTGTATGCTGTTTTATTTTAACAAATATTTATTTATATACTCGTTCAATATATTTAAAGTAGAAACTGCAATTGAAATGGAATGCACAACGAATTTATTTCCCTGGTGAACGAATACAGTGTATAAATAATTGCGAATATTGTTTGAATACAACAGTCACTGTACATCAGGGAACTGCAACGAGTAACGAGTATAAGGCAATACTGTCAAGGAAGCTCTTAATAATCTGTGATACATCAAAGAGAAATAGGCCGACTGCTTTAAGGGTGTGTTCCAAGGCACCATAGCGCCATTGGAGAGAAGGGAATAACAAGTTATGTATGAGATGATACAAAAAGTAGCTGCTTCAAAATGGTTCCTCAACTTGTTGTTATGAATATTTCACATAAGCCATCATAGAATTAAACAATTAAATAGAATAAAACAAAATAAAAATAGAAAAAAAAAAATTCAAACTAAAAAAAAAATACATAAACAACAATAAAATAAAATAAAAAATATATATACCAAAAAACAATAAATAATAAAAAACAAGTAAGAGCATGCAAAGTTCGGCCGGGGCGAATCTTATATACCCTCCACCAAAGATGGCATTTTTCGAGTTCTTTGCGCGGCATCTCTTTTTAAGCAAACAAAAACATAATGAATAAAAACTGTTATGCTATTGGAGCTTTATCAAGTTATAGTCCTACCATACATGTATTGCCCATTGACCATACATGATCATATATGTATTGAATGCTGAAGACCATAGTAAAAGTCATTGTGTAATATTTCAGTTGATTCGGATAAGAATTGTGGCTTGTAGAGGCTCAAGAAGCAAAATCGGAAGATCGGTTTATATGGGAGCTGTATCAACCGATAGATTGATTTAGACCATATTATACACGTATGTTGAAGGTCACGGGAAAAGCCGCTGAACAAAATTTCTGCCAAATCGAATGAGAATTGCGCCCTCTAGAGGCTAAATGGATTTATATGGCAACTATATCAGGTTATATACCGATTTGCGTCATACTAAGCACAGTTATGGGAAGTCATAACAAAACACCTCGTGCAAAATTTCTGCCAATTCGGATAATATTTGCAACCTCTAGAGGCTCAAGAAGTCAAGAACCAAGAGCGGTTTGTATGACAGCTATTTCAGATTATGAGCTGAATTGAACCATACTTAGCACAATAGTTGAAAGTTATAATTAAACACTACATGCAAAATTTCAGCCAAATCGGACGAGAATTGCGCCCTCTAGAGGCTCAAGAAGTCAAGACCCAAGATCGGTTTATATGGCAGCTATATCAAAACATGGACCGATTTAAACCATACTTAGCGCAGTTGTTGCAAGTGAAACCAAAACACCACGTGCAAAATTTCAGTCAAATCGGATGGAGAATTGCGACCTGTAGAGGCTCAAGAAGTCAAGACCCATTAATAAAAAGGATTTGCGCAAAACTTCAAGCGGCTAGCTTTACTCCTTCGAAAGTTATCGTGCTTTCGACAGACAGAGGGACGGACATGGCTAGATCGACTTAAAAAGACATGATGATCAAGAATATATATACTTTATGGGGTCTCAGACGCATATTTCGAGGTGTTACAAACAGAATGACGAAATTAGTATACCCCCATCCTATGGTGGAGGGTATAATAAATGTACCAAAATACAAAAAATAATAAAAACAAGTAAAAGCGTGTTAAGTTCGGCCGGGCCGAATCTTATATACCTTCCACCATGGATCGCATTTGTCGAGTTCTTTTCCCGGCATCTCTTCTTAGGCAAAAAAAAAAGTATACAAGAAAAGATTTGCTTTGCTATTAGAGCGATATCAAGATATGGTCCGGTTCAGACCACAATTAAATTATATGTTGGAGACCTCCGTAAAATGTCAGCCAATTCGGATAAGAATTGCGCTCTTTAGGGGCTCGAGAAGTAGAATAGAGATATTGATTTATATGGGAGCTTTATCAGGCAATAGACCGATTCAGGCCATAATAAACACGTATGTGGATGGTCATGAGAGGATCCGTCGTACAAAATTTCAGGCAAATCGGATAATAATTGCGACCTCTAGAGGCTCAAGAAGTCAAGATCCCAGATCGGATTATATGGCAACTATATCAGGTTATGAACCAATATCTGGCACAGTTGCTAGATATCGTAACAAAATACTTCGTGAACAATTTCATTCCAATTGGATTAGAATTACGCCCTCTAGAGGCTCAAGAAGTCAAGATCCCAGATCGGTTTATATGGCAGCTATATCAGGTTATGAACCGATTTGAACCTTATTTGGCACAGTTGTTAGATATTATCATAACAAAGTACTTCGTGCAAAATTTCATTCCAATCGGATTAGAATAACGCCCTCTAGAGGCTCAAGAAGTCAAGACCCAAGATCGGTTTATATGGCAGCTATATCAGGTTATTGACCGATTTGAACCATACATGGCACAGTTGTTGGATATCATAACAAAACACGTTGTGCAAAATTTCATTACAATCGGATAAGAATTGCGCCCTCTAGAGGCTCAAGAAGTCAAGGTCCAGGACAAGGTATCAGGTTATTGACCGATTTGAACCATACTTGACACAGTTGTTGGATATCATAATAAAACACGTTGTGCAAAATTTCATTACAATCGGATAAGAATTGGGCACTCTAGAGGCTCAAGAAGTCAAGGTCCCAGATCGGTTTATATGGCAGCTATATCAGGTTATTGACCGATTTGAACCATACTTGGCACAGTTATTGAATATCATAACAAAACACGTTGTGTAAAATTTCATTACAATCGGATAAGTTTTGCGCCCTCTAGAGGCTCAAAAAGTCAAGGTCCCTGATCGGTTTATATGGCAGCTATACCAAAACGTGGACCGATATAGCCCATTTACAATCCCAAGCGACCTACGTTAATAAGAAGTATTTGTGCAAAATTTCAAGCGGCTAGCTAGACAGACGGACGAATATATGTACTTTATGGGGTCTCAGACGAATATTTCGAGTAGTTACAAACAGAATGACGAAATTAGTATACTCCCATCCTATGGTGGAGGGTATAAAAACATACTCTATTTTATAAAAATGAAATTGTTGCGCTTTGTTTGTTTGTTAGTTTGTTTGTCTGTTCCGTATGGACTCAAAAACGGCTGAACCGATATTCATGAAATTTTCACAAATGGTAGAGATTGGGCCCCCGGTGAAAATAGGGTACTACATTTTTTGATATCCGAATTTTCAAAAACCCCAGATCTCGGAGATACGTGCACTGATTCGCCACCTTGTCGTAACCCAAAAACACGAAATTGGCATGAAATGTTTTGTTCCAATAACCTGGGGGGACGCCCCATCCCAAAACCCACCCGGGCGGACATGTTTACCGATTGAGACAATATGGGTATCAAATGAAAGGTATTTAAAAGTAGAGTACGAACTTGATATACAAATTTCGCCCAAGGTGTTCGGAGGGGGGTCCCCCACCACAAAAAACCCCCCAATAGGGGGACTCTTTCATCGCTTTGGGCAATATGGGTATCTAATGAAAGGTATATAAAAGTTGAGTATAAGTCTGAGATATAAATGTATTACTTAGCGCCTGAGGGTCCACTTTTTACCCTCAAATTGAGATAGACACAGGAGGACAAACTGATCTATAAAAATTGGGTATCCCAAGTGGTAGCTTTGAGATATGATTTTGAATGTCGTTAACAATCGAAACTAGCACCCCAAAACAGGACTTATTTCCTGTCATGTTTAATATGGGGCTCAGATAAAATAATAGAGTGAAAAAAGCGCAGCGAAACGGGCCCTGTCCAGCCAATATCTGCTTCTTGTATACAAAAATGAACTTGTGTTTGTTTGTTTCGTACGTACTCAAAAACAACTAAACCGATTACCTTGAAATTTTCACAGATTGTGTAGGTTAATCTGAATGGAAATATAGGCTATATAATTTTTGATATCGGGAGGCGGGGGACCCACCCGCCTACCCCAAAAATGCTACCCAAAAATAAAAGTGGACCGATCGGGACAATTTGGGATTCAAATGAAAGGTATTCAGGAGAAGAGTACGAATTTCATAATAAATTAGGTTTATGTAACTGGGGGGCCGCCCCAGCCCCAAAATCCCTTAAAATAGGATTATTCGACGATAGTGACAATATGGAACTCAAATGAAAGGTACTCAGGAGTAGATAGCGGATATGGGTGGGAGGGAGGAACAGGCTTTATAACTTGTTAATATCGGAAGGGGCAGGCCCTCCCCCCCTAAACCCCAAAAACACCACCCAAAACCAAAAATGTACAGATAATGACAATATGGGTATCAAATGAAAGTTATTGAAGAGTAGAATGCGAATATGGTATTAAAAATTACAGGCACCCAAGAAGTCGCCCTAACCACAAAATTCTTCCAAGCTGAAAAATTTAATGCTCATATCAACATGGGACTCAAATCAAAAGAATTTGGAAGTGGAATACGAATCTGAGATACAAAAATTAGATTGAAGTTTAGGGAGTTCACACCAACCCACCGAAAACGCCCCAAATGGGCATACTAATCAATTATGACTATATGGGTCTCTGTCTATTGTTTGACTCAAAAACGGCTAAACCTATTGTCTTAAAATTTTCACAGATTGTGTAGGTTTGTCTGGAAGGAAACATAGGCTTCATAATTTTTTAATATCGGATGGGGGTGGACCCTATACCATACCCCAAAAACACCACCCAAAATCAAAAGTTGGCTGAAAGGCACTATATGGGCATCAAATGAAAGGTATTAGAGACTAGAAAACGAAAATCGTACCAAAAATTTTGGGACTAAGTACCCGCGGGCCGCTCCAACCCCAAAACTCATCTAAACAGAAATATTCGACATTCATGTTAATATGGGACTCAAATAAAAAGTATTTGGCAGTAGATTACAAAGATGACATATAAAATTAGGTTCTAGCAATTGGAGGTCGCACTACCCCCAAATGGGCACATTAGCCGACCATGGCTATATGGGACTCAAATAAAAGGTATTTGCGTTCAGGAATAGGTGACGCTTTTTCACCTAAAAATACGTCAAATAGTTTAAGTGACCCATTATGACAATATGTGACCCAAGTGAGTCTTATATCCGATTTTGGAGCCAAGAGCTTCGGGATACGCCCTAAAGCAACACCTAAACTGAAATTAAAATCTGACTATGGCAATATGGTGCTCAAATCAACGGTATTTGGAAATAAGGAACGAATTTGGTATTTATTTTCAAGGCAAAGTGCCTGTGGGCGCCCCATCCTCCAAACACCATACAAACGGCTCACGTTTACCTACCATGGCAATATTTGAGGGCTTTGGGAGTGAAGCACAAATTTAATGTCGATTTTGAGTCGAAATGTTTGAGGAGCCATCCCTCCTCTAAAATGCACTTCTCATTTCCCTAATTAAAAAAAAAAACAGATCTCGGAGATTGGTAATGTGATTCGTTTGAAATTTTTTTGCACTCTTACAGTCACCTAAAACAAAACATGGTTTCTATTGTTGGAGCCGAGTACCTCGGCGGCCATCTAAAGTCCGGCAAATGTATATATAGACCAATCACGACAATATAGGGCTAAAACGATAGGGGCTTGAAAGAAAAGAACGAATTTGATACTCAATTGAATAGCCATGGGCTAGGTGTCGCCCCACTCCAAAATACCTTCATAATCGAACGTTTTTACCATGGATTCTGCTAAAAGTTTATACAAAATAAATTTATTTGAAGGGCATAATTTTATTTTACATACTTCTCCCAAACCAGCAATTAAATATTAAAGCTTCTAAAAACGGAACAAGAATGATCGAGAGACCGGTTTACATGGAAACTATATCAGGTTATGGACTTATTTGGATCGTATTTGGCACAGTTCTTGGAAGTCGTAACAGTACACCGCATCGGACTAAAATTGCGGCTTGTAATGGCTGAAGAAGTCAAATCAGGAGATCTACATCACACACATCTTAAGATTGTGGACATAAAAAATTTATGGAGAAAATTTTTATAATTTTGGGATTTTTCGGCTACAATAAGGTTGCTATTCAACTTTAAGTCAGTTGTAAAATTTTATTATTCCTTTCAAACAAAGATATTCCATTGAAACTAAATTAAAATATTCAAGAATTTTAAATCAAAAAGATCCAATTTTACATTTTCCAACTCAACAGGTTATGCAATCAATTGCAAAGCAAAAAACACTCTAACCAACAGTCTACTACAAATGTGTTGGACACGCATCAGACCTTAGGTAATCCGTACAGGTGACATTCAATGTGTATTCTTCTACATATTTCGGCATCATTACATCACTACTCAAATTGGACAAGGATCAACTCTTTTACTTGTATATCAGGTGACATTAAAACAGCTACACCAACAACAAAAAGCGTATACATTTACTATACATTGCAGATGAGACGGACTACGTCGTCTACATCTCTACTTAACAAGCGTATTTTGTAAATCTCATTTAATCCAGCTATCAATCAAATTGTGTGTGTCAGCCGCATCTAAAAATGGCTAAAATGGCAACATTAAATCACACCATCCACAAACAAAAACACACACGCGTACCCACACAACCACTAGCACCAAAGGCAAGTCCACACCCTTGCATAGAATATATGCAGATACAACAGCAATATACTCATGGATATGCTCGTACACTTTGGTGCTGAAGGACTCATTTTTATTTCAACAATTTCATGGAAATTTAAACACATTGGTGAACAAATTTGAAAAGAATAAAACATGTTAATAAAAAAAATGAAAATTCGGTTGTGATTGATGGCTCCGGTGCTTATTTGGGACTGGTGGACTTATGGTTACTAAAGCTAAAATGAGTATGAGGAGACCTACATAGCGCAGAGATTAGCGTGTACGCCTATGACGCTGAACGTCTGGGTTCGATTCCTGGTGAGACCATCAGAACAAATTTTCAGCGGTACTTTTCCCACTCCTAATGATGGCAGCATTTGTGAGGTACTATGCGACGCCAAAGAGGTGTCGCACTGTGGCACGCCGTTCGGACTCGGCTATAAAAAGGAGGCCCCTTATCATTGAGCTTAAACTTGAATCGGACTGCATTCGTTGATATGTGAGAGGTTTGCCTCTTTTCCTTAGTGAAAGGTTCATGGGCAAAATTTGCTTTTGCAAAATAAGTATGAAGACGGTGATGGGTTCCCGGTGGGTGACAACATTCACAAAAATTCGTGAGCACCTTTTTTCGTATTGAAAAAAGTAATTGGGAACCTTTTTTCCGTATAGAAAAAAGTTCGTGAGAACCTTTTTCTCACGTATAGAAAAAAGTTCGTGAGAACCTTTTTCTCACGTATAGAAAAAAGTTCGTGAGAACCTTTTTCTCACGTATAGAAAAAAGTTCGTGAGAACCTTTTTCTCACGTATAGAAAAAAGTTCGTGAGAACCTTTTTCTCACGTATAGAAAAAAGTTCGTGAGAACCTTTTTCTCACGTATAGAAAAAAGTTCGTGAGAACCTTTTTCTCACGTATAGAAAAAAGTTCGTGAGAACCTTTTTCTCACGTATAGAAAAAAGTTCGTGAGAACCTTTTCACGTATAGAAAAAAGTTCGTGAGAACCTTTTTCTCACGTATAGAAAAAAGTTCGTGAGAACCTTTTTCTCACGTATAGATAAAAGTTCGTGAGAACCTTTTTCTCACGTATAGAAAAAAGTTCGTGAGAACCTTTTTCTCACGTATAGAAAAAAGTTCGTGAGAACCTTTTTCTCACGTATAGAAAAAAGTTCGTGAGAACCTTTTTCTCACGTATAGAAAAAAGTTCGTGAGAACCTTTTTCTCACGTATAGAAAAAAGTTCGTGAGAACCTTTTTCTCACGTATAGAAAAAAGTTCGTGAGAACCTTTTTCTCACGTATAGAAAAAAGTTCGTGAGAACCTTTTTCTCACGTATAGAAAAAAGTTCGTGAGAACCTTTTTCTCACGTATAGAAAAAAGTTCGTGAGAACCTTTTTCTCACGTATAGAAAAAAGTTCGTGAGAACCTTTTTCTCACGTATAGAAAAAAGTTCGTGAGAACCTTTTTCTCACGTATAGAAAAAAGTTCGTGAGAACCTTTTTCTCACGTATAGAAAAAAGTTCGTGAGAACCTTTTTCTCACGTATAGAAAAAAGTTCGTGAGAACCTTTTTCTCACGTATAGAAAAAAGTTCGTGAGAACCTTTTTCTCACGTATAGAAAAAAGTTCGTGAGAACCTTTTTCTCACGTATAGAAAAAAGTTCGTGAGAACCTTTTTCTCACGTATAGAAAAAAGTTCGTGAGAACCTTTTTCTCACGTATAGAAAAAAGTTCGTGAGAACCTTTTTCTCACGTATAGAAAAAAGTTCGTGAGAACCTTTTTCTCACGTATAGAAAAAAGTTCGTGAGAACCTTTTTCTCACGTATAGAAAAAAGTTCGTGAGAACCTTTTTCTCACGTATAAAAAAAAATTCGTGAGAACCTTTTTCTCACGTATAGAAAAAAGTTCGTGAGAACCTTTTTCTCACGTATAGAAAAAAGTTCGTGAGAACCTTTTTCTCACGTATAGAAAAAAGTTCGTGAGAACCTTTTTCTCACGTATAGAAAAAAGTTCGTGAGAACCTTTTTCTCACGTATAGAAAAAAGTTCGTGAGAACCTTTTTCTCACGTATAGAAAAAAGTTCGTGAGAACCTTTTTCTCACGTATAGAAAAAAGTTCGTGAGAACCTTTTTCTCACGTATAGAAAAAAGTTCGTGAGAACCTTTTTCTCACGTATAGAAAAAAGTTCGTGAGAACCTTTTTCTCACGTATAGAAAAAAGTTCGTGAGAACCTTTTTCTCACGTATAGAAAAAAGTTCGTGAGAACCTTTTTCTCACGTATAGAAAAAAGTTCGTGAGAACCTTTTTCTCACGTATAGAAAAAAGTTCGTGAGAACCTTTTTCTCACGTATAGAAAAAAGTTCGTGAGAACCTTTTTCTCACGTATAGAAAAAAGTTCGTGAGAACCTTTTTCTCACGTATAGAAAAAAGTTCGTGAGAATCTTTTTCTCACGTATAGAAAAAAGTTCGTGAGAACCTTTTTCTCACGTATAGAAAAAAGTTCGTGAGAACCTTTTTCTCACGTATAGAAAAAAGTTCGTGAGAACCTTTTTCTCACGTATAGAAAAAAGTTCGTGAGAACCTTTTTCTCACGTATAGAAAAAAGTTCGTGAGAACCTTTTTCTCACGTATAGAAAAAAGTTCGTGAGAACCTTTTTCTCACGTATAGAAAAAAGTTCGTGAGAACCTTTTTCTCACGTATAGAAAAAAGTTCGTGAGAACCTTTTTCTCACGTATAGAAAAAAGTTCGTGAGAACCTTTTTCTCACGTATAGAAAAAAGTTCGTGAGAACCTTTTTTCCGTATAGAAAAAAGTTTGTGAGAACCTTTTTTCCGTATAGAAAAAAGTTTGTGAGAACCTTTTTTCCGTATAGAAAAAAGTTTGTGAGAACCTTTTTTCCGTATAGAAAAAAGTTTGTGAGAACCTTTTTTCCGTATAGAAAAAAGTTTGTGAGAACCTTTTTTCCGTATAGAAAAAAGTTTGTGAGAACCTTTTTTCCGTATAGAAAAAAGTTTGTGAGAACCTTTTTTCCGTATAGAAAAAAGTTTGTGAGAACCTTTTTTCGTATAGAAAAAAGTTTATGAGAACCTTTTTTCGTATAGAAAAAAGTTCGTGAGAACCTTTTTTCCGTATAGAAAAAAGTTCGTGAGAACCTTTTTTCCGTATAGAAAAAAGTTCGTGAGAACCTTTTTTCCGTATAGAAAAAAGTTCGTGAGAACCTTTTTTCCGTATAGAAAAAAGTTCGTGAGAACCTTTTTTCCGTATAGAAAAAAGTTCGTGAGAACCTTTTTTCCGTATAGAAAAAAGTTCGTGAGAACCTTTTTTCCGTATAGAAAAAAGTTCGTGAGAACCTTTTTTCCGTATAGAAAAAAGTTCGTGAGAACCTTTTTTCCGTATAGAAAAAAGTTCGTGAGAACCTTTTTTCCGTATAGAAAAAAGTTCGTGAGAACCTTTTTTCCGTATAGAAAAAAGTTCGTGAGAACCTTTTTTCCGTATAGAAAAAAGTTCGTGAGAACCTTTTTTCCGTATAGAAAAAAGTTCGTGAGAACCTTTTTTCCGTATAGAAAAAAGTTCGTGAGAACCTTTTTTCCGTATAGAAAAAAGTTCGTGAGAACCTTTTTTCCGTATAGAAAAAAGTTCGTGAGAACCTTTTTTCCGTATAGAAAAAAGTTCGTGAGAACCTTTTTTCCGTATAGAAAAAAGTTCGTGAGAACCTTTTTTCCGTATAGAAAAAAGTTCGTGAGAACCTTTTTTCCGTATAGAAAAAAGTTCGTGAGAACCTTTTTTCCGTATAGAAAAAAGTTCGTGAGAACCTTTTTTCCGTATAGAAAAAAGTTCGTGAGAACCTTTTTTCTGTATAGAAAAAAGTTCGTGAGAACCTTTTTTCCGTATAGAAAAAAGTTCGTGAGAACCTTTTTTCCGTATAGAAAAAAGTTCGTGAGAACCTTTTTTCCGTATAGAAAAAAGTTCGTGAGAACCTTTTTTCCGTATAGAAAAAAGTTCGTGAGAACCTTTTTTCCGTATAGAAAAAAGTTCGTGAGAACCTTTTTTCCGTATAGAAAAAAGTTCGTGAGAACCTTTTTTCCGTATAGAAAAAAGTTCGTGAGAACCTTTTTTCCGTATAGAAAAAAGTTCGTGAGAACCTTTTTTCCGTATAGAAAAAAGTTCGTGAGAACCTTTTTTCCGTATAGAAAAAAGTTCGTGAGAACCTTTTTTCCGTATAGAAAAAAGTTCGTGAGAACCTTTTTTCCGTATAGAAAAAAGTTCGTGAGAACCTTTTCCGTACAGGAAACAGTTCGTGACAAAGTTTGTGATCTTTTTTCAGACAGAAAAATATATTTTAAGATGTTTTGATTTGGCTATGGTTTGAATAGGATATCTAACCACTGTATATTTGCATACATAATCTCTCACTGGTAATTGTGCCTAGCTATGATGGAGCTTTCTGCCTAGCCATAAATGCCTTAGCATGGATTTGCAAATATGTGTTGTGTAGAGGAATATGTGTCCTTAAACGAATAGCAGAACAGGTTATGAATATGGCAAGCAGGTGGGTGACCTAAATATTACTAATGTGGCCATTTGGATGTAAGGATAAAAAGGCAAAATGTTGAAATTCACAGATTTACCCACAAAGCATACAAACATACAACATGGCCATGTCCCACCATACATCACACAAATACATACACATGTCCTCATACTACTCACATGGGCATATACATAATGCATTAGGGCAAATTACATATGCTTTCTCCTCTCGTCATAACTTTTCATACAAATAAAAGAGAGAGAGAGAGAGTGTGAAAGAGGCAAGGAGAGAGGTCATATTATAAAATAAATGTTATATGTGAAACCACATGCAAAATGAAATCCTGACAAGCTACCTTCATATTCACAAAATGATAGTAGCAGTGGATGATGTATCCCTTGAGTACTGCTACTCGTTTGGGGTCCATGTGTTTGCGTTTCCTGTGGATGTGCGTCATTTACAGCATTCACTTGATTTGCATCGTCTCAGCATGATCTTGCTACACTTGAATTCTTAATCTTCGGTTAAACTACGCCCTCCTCACTGCCACCACCCTACCAGCAGTACCATACTTAGACAGTTAACACTCAATTATGATGGTGATGATAATGATGACGATGCCTTCATTAATGTCAATTGCATTTCAAATGCGATACAAACACCCATACAGATACTTAAACTTTTCATTAAACCAGTATGCCATGCAGGGTGTGGATTTAAAGGTTTTATAACTATGCGCAGCACTTTAAAAATGAAAAACTTAACGAAAATGGGGCAAGACTATAAGCGTTAAACAATGGAAAAGAATTGTATTGTACGAAGGGCGAAAATGAATTTTCGAAAATTGTGTTACATACTTAAAACATAAGAGGGTTAAGTTTCTCGAAATCCCATTTTAATATCGTAATATTTAATGGATTGCTAAGTAATATAATTGTGATAGCAGAGTTAACTTTATATCACTTTGGGAATAAAGATAGCAAATTTTCTTAATTGGCAATATTTTAAGGATATTTGTTTCGTAAATGCTCGAAGGCGGCTGAACAGATTTTCTTAAAATTTTCATGAACTTTAATGAAAGTGATTATAGAGTATAATACAAAACATACATCAAAATTTGAGTCCTAGGCTTGAGGGCGGTCCCACCCAAACCCGCCCATAGAAACATGTATACCGATAGGGGCCAATATCGTATGTAAATAAACGAAGAATAGAATACGAATCCTGTACAACATCGATGGTGAAAATAGATAACTAAATTTTTGATATCTGAAGGGGGGTCGGACCCTCCCCTTTCCCAAATTTTCAGAAACGCCAGATCTCGGAGATGGGTGGTGCGATTTAAGCAAACTTTTGTATGCTCTCTTTAAGCAAACTAAAAACAAAAATTTGATGTCCAAATTTCGGATGGGATACCTAGGGGGCCGCCCCACCCCCAAAACCAACCAAATATATTTGTAGACAAATCACGATTAGAAAACGTATTTGATATCCAATTTTTGGACCAAGTGTTTGGGGGACCACCCGTACCCCCAAAACACCCCTTAATCGGACATATTTTATCAGTTTATAGACCGATTTGAACCACACAAAGCACTATTGATGGAAGTCATAGCAGAACACTACACTACACACTTCACGTCAATCGGATAACAATTTGCTGAAGAAGTCAAGTCAAACGACTACATAGGATAGCCATTGACGTAGCCAGGAGTGGAAGGTTGATTTTTTTGGCGGTTTGCTCCTCCTCTTTATACCCTCCACCATAGGATGGGAGTATACTAATTTCATAATTCCCTTTGTAACTCCTCGAACTATTGGTCTAAGGCCCCGTAAGGTATATATATATATATATTCAGTATCGTCATGATATTTTAAGACGATCTAGCCATGTCCGTCCATCTGTCTGTCGAAATCACGCTAACTTTCGAAGGACTTAAGCTAGCCGCTTGAAATTTTACACAAATACTTCTTATTAGTGTAAATGGGCCATATCAGTCATTTTTTGATATAGACGTCATATAAACCGATCGGCGATCTTGACTTCTTGAGCCTCTAGAGAGGGCAAGACTTATTTGACTTGGCTTACATTTTGCATGACGAGTTTTGTTTTGACTTTCAATAACTGTGTCAAGTATGGTTCAAATCGGTCCTTAACTTGATATAGCTACCATATAAACCCATCTGGGATCCTGAATTCTTGAGCCTCTAGAGGGCGCAATTGTTATCTGAGATGGCTGAAATTTTGTACAATGGCTTCTCCCATGACCTTCAAAATGCGTGTCAAATATGTTCTAAATCAGTCAATAGCCTGATACAGCACTGAAGTAAACCTATCTCTTTATTTTACTTACGGAAGCCACAGTAGCGCAGAGGTGAGTATGTGACGCTGAACGCGTCACATAGCGGTGATTTTATCCACCATTTGTGAGGCACTATGCCATGTGAAACTTCTCTCCAAAGAGGTGTCGCACTGCGGCACGCCGTTCGGACTCGGCTATAACAAGGAGGCTCCTTATCATTGAGCTTAAACTTGAATCGGACAACCTGGGGCCTTGATATTTTGCGCACGAGCTCGCTTATAGCTCTAAATTTCACACAGATATCTCATCCGTTCTCACACGGAATATTTTAACTATTTTTTTTTTCGGTTCTATCCCACTGCGCAACAGACTAAGTTGTTCTTCATCTTCTATTACACTAACATCATTAGATCCACCGAATGACTCTCCGCCGGTTGGCTTATCATCAGCATTTAGACGGTTGATTTATCTTTTACAATCTTATGGCAGTCGTTTCTACGTACCGGATTGAGCCGATGGAATGCTTCATCGGCAAGGGCTGCAGCCTCGGTATACAACACAATGCTACAACAACAACAACAAAACAACTTGTCTTTCAACTTCTTTTCCTAATTTGACTAGCTGATTCGGGCCCGCTTCGCTGCGCCTTCTTTTACTTTATATGGAACAAAAGTTTCCTTGGAATATTTATTTTCGAAGATCTTTTAGTGAAATACCATGCTAACTTGACTAACAGTTTAACAATATAAGTGCCTTTATACGAATTCCATATGATCTCTATTGGTCTACGAATTTAAGTTTGGATGTAAGGTGTACTACATTCTTAAAATACCGACATTCTCATGATGTCTGAATTAGTGTGTGTTTTCAGGGGAGAGATGGTCCCCCAGATACTTGGGCCTGAAAAAATATCAGCATCGTGCTCTTCTCTCAAATACCATTCATTTAAACCCCATATTGCCATTGGCTTAAGAGGAGTTTGCAGGATGAGGCATCCCCCAAACACATGGCCCCAAAATAGGTTATCCAATTCGTTTTCTAATCTCAAATACCTTTCATTTGTGCCACATATTGGCATGGTCGAAAAATTTTTTCCCTTTGGGGGTGCTTTGGGAAAGGGGTGTTGCACTAAATACATGGTCCTACAATTGGATATCGAATTCGTATTCTACTCCTAAATACCTTTATTTGAGCCCCATATTGCGATTGTCAGTAAAATATTGCTGTTTGTGGGGTATTTTGGGAAAGGGGTAGACCCCCAGAAAACTTGGACCCTAAAATGGGTATCAATTCTTGATCTACCCCCCAATACCTATTTGGGGGTTGTTATGGTGGTGGGACGTCCGCTAAACAGTTGGCCCCTAATGTTGATATCAGATACGTGGTCTACTCCCACATAACTTTTAATTTGAGCCCCATACTTTCATAGTCGGCAAACATGACCGGCTTTGGGGATGTTTTGGGGGATGGGCGGCCACTCAGTGAGTTGTCCTTGAAAATATATATCGGATTCGTGTTCTACTCTAAAAACCTTCTTATTTGAAACTCATATTGCAATAGTCATAAAATATTTACTATTTGGCTGGTGTTGTGGGGGTGGCGTGGCCCCATAGATACTTTTCCCGAATATTAATATCAGATTTGTGCTTTACTCCCAAAGACCTTTCATTTGAGCCCCATATTCCTTTGGTCGTAAATTTGTCCCCTTTGGGGGATGTTTTTGATGAGAGGCGGCCCCCCAAACACTTGGTCCTATATTTGGATATCAGATTCGTATTCTACATTCAAATACCTTTTATTTTAGCCCCATATTCCCATGGCAAGTAAATAAGTCCAGTTTGGGGGCTGTTTTGGGGAAGGGGTGGACCCCCAGAAACGTGGTCCCACATTTGGATATCAGATTAGTATTCCACTCGCATATACTTTTCATTTGAGTCCCATATTGCCATGGTCGGTAAATATGTCCGATTTAGGGGTGTTTTGGGCCTTGGGGTGGTCCCCCTACCACTTGGTCCGACAATTGGATATCAGATACGTTTTCTTATCCTAAATACCTTTCATTTGAGTCCCATATTGTCGTGATTGGTGTAAATATATGTTTCGTAGGTTTTAGGGTGGGGAAGCCCCCCTAGGTACCCCATCCGAAATTTGGATACCAAATTTTTATTTTTAGGGTACTATATGAGAGGACAGAATTTCGGTTAAATCGCACCACTCATCTCCGAGATCTGGCGTTTCTGAAAATAAAGGTAAGGGGGAGGGTCCGCTCCCCCTTCAGAAAATGTAGTACCGTATTTTCGCCACGGGGTCATTCTGCACCATCTGTGAAAATTTCAAGAAAACCGGTTCAGCCGTTTCTGAGTCTATAAGGAACACACAAACATACAAACAAACACAAATTGATTTGTATATATAAGAAGATAGACCCATTGAATGGGGTTATAAACTTCTTCTTTGTTGCATAAAGGTGAATCAATTTTTGCAGCTGTCAAAATCTGTAATCTACGAAAAAAAAGTTTTGCACAAAAACAATGGGTTTTAAATCAAAATCGATCTTCCGGGTTTTAACGACATATTGGCAAAATCGGTTTACATGAGGCTAAAGTGTTTGGGGTTAGAAACCGAATGCTCGATTTTGATTAAGAACCGATTAGTGCAACCAGCCATTTGGGCAATATTTCTTTGAATTGATCGTAGATTACGAATTTGACAAAATAGTCAGGTTAAGGTTTTTGTTCTCGCAAATTCGCCCAAGTTTTGCGCTTTTTTACCATTAATTTTATATACCTACCGAAATCGTAAGGGAAATGGTCCACTATCAGACAACTGAACAACTTTGTGAGTTTATAATTAAAATTTAATTTTTCACCTCATTACGCAAGTATGGTCTATGGCTGATCTGCATTTCTTTTCAAAATTAAACATTAAAATTTTTTTTAATTATCTAGTCAAGCAATACTAATGTCCATTATTATCTTTGACTTTCCTTTAGATTTTATACAATGCTAAATGTACATCATATCGTATGAGTGATTATAGGGTCATACCCAATAATAGACATTACTTACAATATACAATTTTTTCAGCATTAAGAACGAATTCTTTTTTCTTCTTTCATTCTTTCCAGGTAAATATAATTTTCAGTTTTCTTCAGATGCATATTTTCATATAATTTCAACTTTAAACCGAGAAATTAAGGTAAGTTTCGCGTGCAAACGATGATATTTCCTTAGAATTTTGTTGTAGTAAAAAATATGGCTCATCACAAAGGAAAAATTCCAAAAGCAACATGGAAAATATTCTTTACTATGATAGAAAAAGTAGTCTTCCTTATTACTTTTGATGCTTTAACAACGATGTTGGAGGTTATAATTTTATCTTCCGCCCTCGGGATTTGTTAACTGCTTTCAAAGAAGGCTTCAATGTTTTTCTTCACTTTTCTTTTTTCACTTCGGCTGTTGCCTTTGTGTTATGCTTTTTCACCAACTTGAGAGATAAATAGAAAAAATGTGTTTTTGTTTACTGCCCACTCTCCCCCAAGAAGTATCTCTAAAATGTTTACATAATTGGCTAACCTTGTGTGTGTCTGCTATGAAGATACTGCACCCACTTTTTCTTGCAAAATATGATTAATGGTTAGTAATTAGCAAAAAAAAAAGTGTCTTAATTTTAGGTGAAATTTTGACTGCCAACCAACCAACCAAACGGTCGACTGTCTGTCTTTCATCTGGGCTATTGGACAACATGACGTCTAGTTTTGTTTGTTTTTCAAAGGGAAATACAGATTTAGGGCTATAATCACAATGACCGACAGCGGTTACACTCATAAAAATTTATGGTTATCTTTTATGAGTCGAGTTAATGTCTTATTTATGTACTTCCATGAAATCTGCTGCAGTGTGTGTGTGTGGGTGTGTGAGTGTGTTTATGTGGCATCTTTTTTCAATACATGCTGGAGAAATAATGATTAATTTAGTCATATAATAACAAGGCTACTGGATAACACAAATATATATATAAAGGGATGATGAATATACAGACTCTTTAATAATGAAACTTTAATTAAATTTCTTATTAAAATAACAAAGATATCATAGAAACATTTTTCGAAAGTATATTCAAAGAATATCAGAACTCGATAAAAACTGCAAAGCTTTCGGCTAAACTTTGTAAAAAAAATCAGAGAAATCTTTCGAAGGAAAGACAAAATTGACTACGAAAATAAGGTTAGATTAAATTGGTAGCCCTGTTAATCCATTTTCGACAGGTGTTGCGTTTTCGCATTAGTGACTTGCCGAACATTTACATGTATGTATTGGCTCTTTGCTGCTAACTTATATTGATAAAATAATGTTTGGGTATTTCTCTGACTCTGCAAAACAAATAGGAATATTTTTCTTTTCAAAAATTTGCCTGTCTTATTTTTGTTTTTATTTTTCATAAAATAAGCAATGGATTTTTTTTTAAATGTAAAAAATAGTACTCTTTTAAAACTTTTATATTAAAATGGAAAAAAGATAAATATGTCATACTAGGAGGCCGCCGTAGAGCAGAGGTTAGCATGTCCACATATGACACTGAACATGTGGGTTCGAATCCAGCCGAGAACATCATGAAACTTTCAGCCTTTCCTAATGCAGGCGACATTTGGGAGGTACTGTACCATTTGGTATGGCAGCCATATAAAAACTTCTCCCCAAAGAGGTGTCGCACTGCGGCACGCCGTTCCTAAACTTGAATCAGACAGCACTCGTTGATATGTGAGAAGTTTGCCCCTGTTTCTGAATGGAATCTTCATGGTCAAATTTGCATTTGCATATTATAATATTAATGTTATGACCTTTCGAATATATTGAATATAGTGTCTGTCTCAGCTTTTCTTCCAACCCCGATTTCTCGGGAACTATCTTATATATAAAAACTAGCTGACCCGGGACCGCTCCCCTGCGTCTTCTTTTACTTTATATGGAACAAAAGTTTCCTTGGAATATATATTTTCGAAGATATTTTAGTGAAATACCATGCCAACTTGATTAAGAGTTTAACAATATAAGTGCCTTTATAGGAATCCCATATGATATTTATTGGTCTAGGAATTTAAGTTTGTATGAAAGGTGTACTCCATTCTTAAAATACTTCATTTCAGCCCGATATTCTCATGATTTCTTATTTAGTGGTGTTTTCGGGGGAGAGGTGGTCCCAAAAAAATTAAAATAGGATACTAAATTTTTTGATATCTGAAGGGGGAGCGGACCCTCCCCCTTACCCTAATTTTCAAAAACGCCCGATCTCGGAGAAGGGTAGTGCGATTTAAGCGAAATTTTGTGTGCTCTCTTATAGTAACCTAAAAACAAAAATTTGGTATCCAAATTTGGGATCGGGTACCTAGGATGGGCGCCCCACCCCCAAAACCAACCAAATATATATATACACCAGTTACGACAATATGGGACTCAAATGAAAGGTATTTAGGATTAGAAAACGTATCTGATATCCAATTGTCAGACCAAATGTTTGGGGGACCACCCCAACCCTCAAAACCTCTCTAAATCGGACTTATTTATCGACCATGGCAATATGGGACTCAAATGAAAGGTATTTGCGAGTTAAATACGAATCTGATATCTAAATTTGGGACAAACTGCCACCACCATAACAACCCCCAAATAGAACGTATTTGCTTACCAAGACAATTTGGGTCTTCAAGACAGTGGAGCTCGAGATTGAGATATTTGCCGACTTTTGCTATACAAATACAACAAATTTTGCCCATGAACATTCCACTAAGGAACAGGCAAACTTCTCACATGTCAATGCGTGCAGTCCGATTCAAGTTTAAGCTCAATGATAAGGGGCCTCCTTTTTATTGCGAACGTCCGAATGGCGTGCCGCAGTGCGACACCTTTTTGGAGAGAAGTTTTACATGGCATAGTACCTCACAAATGTTGCCAGCATTAGGAAGGGAAAACCACCGCTGAAAATTTGTTCTGATGACCTCGCCAGAATTCGAACCTCTGCGCTACGGTTTGCAATAAGGGGTTTAAATGAAAGGTATATGAGATTGGAAAACGAATTTGATATCTAATTTCGGGACAATGCCAATATGGGGTTCAAATAAATTATGATGATATATTTTCAGGGCTTAGTGTTTGGGGGACCACCCCACTCCCCAAAACATCCCTAAATTGGGCATAATTACCGACCATTTCAATGTGGGGCCCAACCGAAAGGTATTGGGGAGTAGAGCACGAAATTGATACCCACTTTCGGGACCAATTTTCTAGGGGTCTACCCCTTTCCCAAAATAGACCACAAACAGCAATTATTTACTGACCACTTTACTGATGTCCGTCCGTCCGTCTGTAGAAAACACGATAGCGGTCGAACGCGTAATACCTTATATCGATGTAGGTCGTTGGGGATTGCAAATGGGCTATATCGGTTCGGATTTGGATATAGCTCCCATATAAACCGATCTCCCGAATTGACTTATTGAACCCATGGAAGCCACAATTTTTGTCCAATTTGGCTGAATATTTGCACATAGTATTCTCTTAAGACTTTCAACAACTGTACGATCTGAATCGGTCAAGAACTTAATATAGCTCCCATATAAACCGATCTCCCGATTTGACTTCCTTAGCCCCTAGAAGGGCAATTTTTTGTCCGATTTGGCTGAAATTTTTTTGTAAGACCATAATTGCCGCATTTATTATCCGACTTCGCTGAAATTTGTAATGGTAAGTGGTACTATGCCTACCGATGTCCGAACAGGGTATGGTCCAAATCGGACTATATTTCGATATAGCTCGACCGATTATTTCGATATAGGATATAGACCGATTTGCCGATCTTCCGAAACCATTTTCAGTTGCTCATAGTAATTTAACAATATTTTCACGAAAAATTTGGAATTTACCAAGGCCAAAACTGCTGAAGGAGCATTCCAATGCTTTTGGGATGTAGGAGAGAGTTATTAACTATTATCTTGGCTACAATTTTTGTCTTTGTATTGGATGGAAAATCGCAATGCTTTGGCTCTTACAGGCCAAAATATCCCAAAAAAAAGGAAACGTGACAAGTCGGAGAGTTCAAAATCTGGAGGCTCGATTTTCACCGCACAAGTATGGTCTAGAGGACTGTTTTGTTTAGTACAATCCCAAAAATCAGGAACGCAAAGGGCCTATTAATGACTTGAATCATATTTGATTCAAGTCCAAAGAACTCTTATACAAGTCACAGTTTCAGCGAAATCGGCAACATATCAGCTTTTTATGGGATTAAGACCCTAAATTGGGAGATCAGTCTAAATGGTAGCCATATCTGAATAAAGACCGATCTAAACAATATTTGAGTCGGATATCGAGAGTCTTTAGTCTACTCAATATTGAAACCTTCAGCGAAACCGGACAATAATTGCTACGGCTTAAGACCCTAAATCAGCAGATCGGTCCATATGGCGGCTATATTTAAATGTGGTCCTATGTAATCCATATTTGAGTAGGATGTCGAGAATCTTAAAACTACTCAATATTTAAAATTTTATTGAAATCGGATAATAGTTGCGGCTTTTAGGAGCTAAAGACCCTCAACCGGGGTATCGGTCTATATGGCAGTAATAACTAAATATCATATCATATTGCGCCCATTACGGGCTTTAGACCCTAAACCGGCACATCGGTCTATATGACAGCTATATGTAAATTTGGTCCGATATGAGTCATATTCGGACTGAATATCGATGCCCCTAGTGCAACTTCCTGTTTCAAATTTTAGCGAAATCGGACAAAAAATGCTCACAAATTTTTAAGTTTGAATTTTAGCGTAGTTAGCTTTGGAAATCGTTTCAAAAAACGAGGATTTGGCACGAACGAATCTACTAGGGCCTTGAAACTTTGCGCATAATTTCGTTAAAACTTTAGCCCAGTCAACAGGAGCACAACCGAAGCATGGGATGTATTCATTTTGTCATTAACTTTGTAGAACATCATTTCCGATCCTACAAAGTATGGATAGTCTTGGTCCTCGTAAAAAACTAAGACGATCTAGCTATGTCCGCCGGTCCGTCTGTTGAAATCACGATACAGTCTTTAAAAACGAAGATATTGAGCTAAGCATATGCCTTTTTTCCTATTTGCATGATACTTGGCACAATGATTTGCGTTAAGATCACCCACAAATGCAAATTTGCCCATGAACATATCCTTAAGGAACAGGGGCAAACTTCTCACATATCAATGAGTGCCGTTCGAATCAAGTTTAAGCCCACAAATAAGGGGCCTCCTTTTTATTGCCGAGACCAAACGGCGTGCCGGATTGTGGCACCTATTTGGGGAGAAGTTTTTACATCTCGCCAGGATTTGAAACCCAGGCGTTCAGTGTTATAGGCGGACATGCTAATATATGCGCTATTTGTGTGTCCGACATCTGTGCTGAAAATAGTCCAAATCGGCCTGTATTTTAATAAAGCGCCCACATAGTCCAATCTCCCGATTTATGAGCCTTAGGCTATTAATACCTGTGTTGTTATATGGTTCTGATGCATGGGTACTTGTAAAAGCGAGGCAGTACTTGGAGTATTTGAGAGAAAGATTCTTCGAAAAAGATATGGACCACTTTGCGTTAATGGAAAATATAGGCGACGATAGCATAGTTGCACGCATCAAAATAGAACGGCTGCGTTGGCTAGGTCATGTTGTCAGAATGGTTGAAGAAGCTCCAGCAAAAAAGTCTTTTGAAGGCAAACACGGTGGTACACGCAAACCGAGAAGACCAAAAGCCTGATGAAATGATCAAGTGATGGGAGACACTTCGAAACTTGGTGTCAGAGATTTTAGAATGAGCGCAGAAGATCGAGGCGCTCGGAACGCTATTCTACGTTCGGCTAGAAGAACAAATGCTTAGTCATAGCTGCATTTATTGCCCGATTTGGCTGAATTCGTTGCAATGATTTGTGTTATGATCCTCAACAGCCGTGTCGAATGTTGTTTAAAACGAATTTTATCTAAATACAGCATTTAGACCAATCTGCCGATTTAAAGTCTCAGGCCAATAAAATCCACATTGCCTTCCCAACTATGCTAACATTAAACACAGTAAGCTGCCTTAAGCCCTTCGATGTCCATGTCGTGTATGGTTTAGATCGGTTCATTGTAGGGTATAGCCTCCATATAGACTGATCTCCCGATTGAAGCTCTTTCACCTAGAAATATCGTATTTTTCTCCGATTTTGCTTAAATTAAGTAGAAGGGACTATGTTAAACCACTGAACATACCTCAAGAATATGGTGCATATCGGAACATATTAGGTTATAGCTGCTTTACATAACGATCTACCGTTTTACGATATTAAAGCGATATAAGACTCTTTTATTACCAGATTTTGCTGAAATTTTGAACAGTGAATTGTGGCGAATTTGATCCACATGGGACCTTTTTTCGATATAGCTTCTAAGGAATCAGAATCGAGCATATTGCACGGGACTTTAACGAAATTTTGTTTATATATCGTAAGATGGAGGTATCCAAAGTTCGACTCGGCCGAACTTAATGCCTTTTGATTTGTTACTTGTTATATTACGGCCTACTTGGCCATATCCTATCTGAGGCAACCCTAATAACCAGTATAGTTGAAGTAGTTTGTTTAAGATCTAACAAAAATATAGCTCTTACATTCAAACATTTCTTCCAGATGAATATCCCCGCTTTTTCCTCTTTTAATTCTCGAATGAGATTCATTGTTACCACGACCCTTATTTCCAAATTATTCTCCCAAGTACCCTATTCCATGCTCTAAATCGTACCCAACTTAGTAAGTATCATAATGAGGGTATCTGTAATTTGGATTACAGGATTAACTTTCCTTCAATATTAATAGAATAAATAGGCATTTCTATACATGCCGCTCTTTTAATTCAACAGTTCGCAGCACAACACAGACTTCTCCCCCTTTGCCTCTGCTCTTCCCTCTTTATATGTAATGTATAATAATATGTTGTTCATGATAAAAGTTTTATTGTTTCCTAAGGAAAACATTGCTTATCTAAAATGCCCATACATATACTCAAACTCCCGCACATCAACACACTCATACACATATAATGTATATGAATAACATTTACGTATACTACAGGCGTAGGTCTATTTTATATAATGAATTCATCTATATCTTAATTTTGCTATGGACTTTGGTATGTTCGAAAGTGTATTTGTATGTATATTTGCTAATTATTAGAATCGTAGTGTGAATCCTTTGTAGTAAATCATTTCTTATTAAAGCGATTTGCTTTTAATGAGTTCCACTTTGTTGTTTCTGACATTCATACGTTTTTCTGGAGGGTTTTGTAAAAGCTTGTATGAGATATTCCATGACAACTGGGAAAATGGGTAAAAATTTCTAAAGAAAAGAACAAATAAAATGTGTCTTTAACCCATTAACAACTGATCCTTGACACCCTAGACCGATTTTAATAAAATTTCATATATTTATTATTTAGCGCATTCGTATTGCCGTTGTAATTTTAAAAAATTTGTTTTTAACATGCAATAGGTTTTAGAAACATTTTTAAAAAAAATTTTAAAAATTTTGGAAAAAAAATCTTTTTTATTTACTAAAGATTTTGACATGAAATCGCATCTGCTGTCAAAAGTAGCACTATAACAATATTTGTTTTTTTTTTTTTTAATCGAGACCGGTCTTCATGGCAGCTATATTCAAATCTAGACCCATCTGGGCCATTTTCAAGAAGGATATGGAGGGGCCTTACACAACTCACTGTCCCACATTTCTGCGAAATCGGATACAAGAATGAGCCTTTTATGGGACCAAGACCTTAAATGGAGACTATATGGCAGCTATATTAAAATCTGGACCGATCTGGGCCAAACTGTCTCAAATTTCAGCAAAATCGAAAAATAAATGTGGTTTTTTTGGGTCTAAGATCTTAAATCGGCAGATCGGTCTATATGGGGGTTATATGAAAATATAGTCCAATATAGCCCATTTTCGAACGTAACCTGCCCATGGAATATTTCCGGTGTTACAACTAAAAGAGGCAGACTATCTGGCGCCTCATCTGGCCAATATTTTCACAGCGTGATTAAGACTTGCATATTCTCCGAAAGCCTGGCAGGAGCCAAGTTGGCGTTTATAGCCAAGTCCGGCAGGGCAAGTTATGCGACACCAAAGGCCTACAGACCCATAAGCCTTACGTCCTTTCTACTCAAAACCATGGAAAGTATTGTGGACACCATGATAAAGAGTAGGACATCCAGCGAACTGCTCAAATACAAACAGCATGCCTATGTCAAGGGAAGGTCGGTGAAGACTGGGGGAGGGGCCTTTTAACAATGTGCGAACAGGTGGATAAATGTTGTGTCCCATGGCATATATATGAGGGAGAAAGTGGCACAAGGCACGACACAGAGGGGCATTTTATCACCATTCCTATGGGTGACCACCAAAAATGACCTAATGCGGATGCTGACTGATGAGGGATTTGAACCCGTCTGATACGCAGACCATGTTATAATACTTCTAAGGGGTGAGGATCCAAACCAGCTATGCAGAAGGGCCGAAAGGGCCTTGCATATGGCATATGACTATCCCATGGCATAAATATAACGGAGAAAGGCACGCCACAGGGGGCATTTTATCGCCATTCCTATGGGGGACCACCAAAAATGACCTATTATAATGCTGAGTGAGGAGGGATTTGAACCCGTCTGCTATGCAAACGATGTTATAACACTTCTAAGGGGTGAGGATCCGAACGAGCTATGCAGAAGGGCCGAAAGAACTTGCACATGGCATATGACTGGGCTAGACGCAGAGGACTCAATGTTAATCCACACAAGACCGAAATATGCCAGTTCACGAGGAAGACGAAGGTGGGCCAATTTAACGCACCACGTTTCCTCAATAAGATGATTTCGATATCTGACAAGGTCAAATACTTAGGTGTGATCTTGGACAGGAAACTGAATTGGAAGTGTCACATTAAGGAGCGTACTGAGAAGGCTCTCAAATGTCGAGCACTATGTAGATGGGCCGCAGGCTCGAAATGGGGCCTGAATCCGAGGATAGTCCACTGGCTCTACAGGAGAGTGATTAGACCAATACTTACTTACGCCTCAGTAGTTTGGTGGACTGCTATGGACAAAAAGTGCAACATAAGGACCATACAACAGGTTCAGAGAACATGTTGTCTTGGCATAGGCGGGGCGATGAGGACCACGCCTACTAGGGCACTGCAGACTATTCTCGATATCTGACCCATTGACATACAGACTAAGTGTGAGGCAGCCACTACGGCTATGAGACTTAAGGCGATGGGAGAATGGACTGAGGATGGGAGCAGCTCATACCATCGCGGTATAATCGAGGCGATGATAGGAAACCTGGAAGGAAAGGAAGAGGTTTCCGATCGGTTACCTGAGAGGAACCTTGAAGCCGAGTGCGAGACACTGCTGCCATCGGCGGAAACCTGGTATTGCCATCTGGAAGATCATGTTACACGGATGGATCAAAGCTAGAGGACAGAGTATGCCTGGCGGTCTACATTGAGAACCCAGCGACTGAGATCTGCTTTAGACTGCCTGACCATAATAGGATCCTGCAGGCGGAGATCCGGGCGATCACGGAATGCGTGAGATGGTGTGGTGCCAACGCAAGGACGTCGAATGTGAACATCTTTACCGAAAATAAAATGGCCTTAAATTGCCCTTAACAACCAGGACTGTTAAATCACGAACAGTCTAGCAGTTTAAGAAGAAGATTAACGCCTTCTCTGAGGCGTTAATCCGCATCGTTTGGGTGCGGGCCGTAACAGAGTAAGGGAAAATGAAAGGGCAGACGATTTGTCGTTGAAAGCCAAAGGACTGCCGTCGATAAATTTGGATATCCCGACGTAGTCCGAGTTAAGGGCGTGGGCGACGAATGCGCATCCAACATTGTAGAACAGGCAAACGGTTGGTAGGACGGCGAAAATCCTACGGGGGATCCAGATCGTGAAGACGAGGCTGAAAGGAAGCAAGAAGGAGGTCAGTATAGCTAGTGGTATCATGACGGAACACATAGGACTACGAGCCCACTCATGTAAAATAGGTGCGGTAAGTGATAGCATGTGTAGGCATGCGGGAAATATGATAAGACGTTAGAGCATTTCCTATGTCATTGCCCGGCTTTTGCGTCTAACAGATACCGGCACTTAGGTGGAGACACAATACCAGACATGAAGCAACTTAGGGAAGTGGCACTGAAAACAATTAAAGATTTTGTAAGTAGCACGGAATTCCTTACTTAAAATTTTCGTTTTAGAGGTTAATTTATAGCTTTCAGAACGCACAACAAATCGATTACTAGCTGAGGTGTATGTCCATAGTGGCATGGGGCGAATTAATATCTGCACCCTCTTTTCATCGCAACCTAACCTAATAGCCATGACAAGTACGGTCCACATCGGTCAATAAATTGATGCTATATATATATATATATATATATATATATATATATATATATATATATATATATATATATATATATATATATATATATATATATATATATATATATATATATATATATATATATATATATATATATATATATATATATATATATATATATATATATATATATATATATATATATATATATATATATATATATATATATATATATATATATATATATATATATATATATATATATATATATATATATATATATATATATATATATATATATATATATATATATATAGCATCAATTTATTGACCGATGTGGACCGTACTTGTCATGGCTATTAGGTTAGGTTGCGATGAATATATATATATATATATATATATATATATATATTTCAATATATATATATATTGAAAGAAAAGTTTTGGTTTACTATTTTTTTTAATATAAAAAATTCCCAACATTCAGCAATCCAATTTTCCCCCAAAACATGACCTGATATGACGGGAAATTCATATAGCTTACACCACTTCTGTGGTACAGGGTGTTGTAACTTAGTGCATTTGTTTGTAACACCAAGAAGGAAGAGAGATGGACCCATTGATAAGTATACCGAACGACTCAGAATCACTTTCTGACTCGATTTTGTTGTGTCCGTCTTTTCTGTCCATGTTAATTAATTAACAAAGTACAGATTGCAATTTTGATCCAATCATCTTCAAATTTAGCGCAGACATTATTTCTATCCAAGAGACAAAGCCTAGAGAAATCGGAAAAAATCGGTTAAGATTTTGGATACAGCTCCAAATTTCGACTAATATTGCAAACACGTGGACATTTGTAAACTGATTCTATCGAAATTTGGCTGGAAAGACTTTCTCTAGACTCTTGACGTTACCGGTTCAGATATAGATATTGCTCGTATGTACTTATATCGCCGGATTTTCACTCCTAAAGTCACTGCAAGCGAATTTATTGACCAATGTAGCCAAATGTTTGCACAATGCTTTCCTCGACGGCTACCACAATATCTAAAAAGTTTGCTCGAAATCCGTTCAGATTTAGATGTAGCTTCCATACACATGTTCGTCCGATTTTGAGATATATTGCAATAAAGTGCTCATTTGTTAACTGATTCTCTCGATATTTGGCAGGAAGGATTTTCTTATGACTATCGACGTTGCTGGTGAATTTCATAGAAATGAATTAAGATTTAGATATAGCTACCATATATGTATTTTGCCTGATTTTCACTTCCAGAACCACTGCAAGCGCTTATATTGGTCAACTTTGCCAACATTTTGCACAACGCTTTCCTCGATGACTCCCGCAATATCTGAGAGGTTTTATCGAAATCGTTTCAGATTTAGATTTAGCTCCCACATATATGTTCGTCAGATTTTGGGTAATTTGCAATAATGTTGTCATTTGTCAACAGTAGTTATTACAGTTTGAACATATTTGCTCGAAATTTGATAGGATTGTTTAATAACCCATCTGAAAACATCCGCCAAGAACCACCAAAATGGGTTCAGGATTAGATTTAGCTCCTACTATGTACTTATAGGGTAGGTGTAGAGAATTATGCAGTTAGCACCGCCCGGCTTTTGCCTTACTGGTTTTCAACTACTTTCATATGTCGACTTTAGGCGAATCTAAATTTCGATAGGATACTTAACTCGAGCTAAAATTTTTCTTAGATAGCTCTATTTTTAGGTATTTTTCCACCTATTTGTAGTTAATGAGTTAAAGACATTTTATGAAAATTTTATTTTTAACGCAATTTTAATTGAAATTTTTTCTTTAGAACAAATTTCATTGAAATTTTGATTAGAGTTAACTGGGCTGAAATATTGTTTGTAGAAAAATTGTCATAACAACTTTGCATTCGGAGAAAATGCATTGAAATTTTGGTTTTAAAGAAAATTTCAGTTTTCAAGTTTTGCCATTAGAGAAAATTTGATTGAAATTTTCTTTAAAAGCAAAATTTCAATAATTTTGTCTTAAGAGAACAAATTTCCTTGAAATTTTCTCTTAAGATAAAATTTTAATGAAGTGTTCTCAAAAATACATTTTCAATAACAATTTTCTCAGGGCAAAAATTTAATATTTTCTTTAAAGACATTAATAGAACAAAAAAAAAAAAAAAACTTAAATTGATACACAAATACCCCTCCATTGTCCTGGAATGTCCCATAATGAATGTATGTTCGTATATAATATTATGTATAAACATGGTGAGGATTGCTTTTAAGAGGCAATTAACGCGTATGACATGAAGATGTGCGAGAATAATGGGGTAAATTAGTCTTCTTTATTTGAGGATAAAATCTTTTTTTCTCTTTCTTTTGTATGAAATACGAGCAGTCACAAAGGCTAAGGCAACAAAAATCACTTTAATACCGCCTATTTATTTTTGTTTTTGTTTCTAAAGACTGAATTTTTTATTTTCCTTCGCCATAATCATTTCCTTTTGTCATAATTTACACTCACCCCACCCTAAGATAGCTGAAACATTGTACACAGTCATTGTTAATTTACAGGTGTACTCCTTAAATGTCATTAATAGGCGATTGTAAATCTCAATAATTGTTCCTTGTGGATTTAGTAATGAGGATACTTTAGAGCGACTTGTTCATAGGCCAAGTGGTGGTACATTATATAATAATGGATTATGGTTGTTTATGCCCCCAGCTCTGCTCTGCTCTGTTCTGCTTGAAAAGTAAAGTTAACCACATGTGCCATTAGTTTATAAGTCATAATTATGGCAGGATATCCTGGACTAGGAAATGAATGCTTGTATCTTTAATGCTTGTTTGCAATTATAACAATTAGAATATTGATGATAGGGCTTATATGTGGCTTTAATCCTCTTTGCAATAGATATGCAGACGGGTAATGTTGCTGGAAGATTTGCCAAATTAATTAGTATTATTAGTTTACTTTAAGGTGACAATTTTGCACAAAGAAGTCAAGAATATATGATATGATTATAAAATTTAGCTACCTCTTTGGTGATTTCAAAAGATCTTGTCTAGTTCTATGAAATCGGAAAAGATTTGCTTCTCCAACAATGAGAGCTTTGGGTTTAACCAGAGCTGCGAAGTCGAGCTACTTTGACTCGATTCCGACTTCGGACTGAAGTGCTCGACTCCAACATCGGGGTCGACTCCGGGCACTTAAAAATAGCTGTGTTTTATACCCATCACTATTGAATGGGGGTTAGGTGCTTCAACCTAGGCAGAATGAATACAAATGAAAGGCGAATGGATTACGAATATGTAAAAATAAGTCTAAAAATTGGACCCGGGTCTTGAGGACTTTGGACGCCCCTTAACCTTGGGCAATCTGGGTATGAAATGAAAGGTTTTAAGGACCCCGGGCACTTAAAAATAGCTGTGTTTTATACCCACAACTATAGAAAGGGTGAGGTGCTTCAACCTAGACCATATAGTCGAGTATATTGCGAATATGTAAAAAAGTCTAAAAATTGGAACCGGGAGGAACCTACGGGGTCTTGAGGACTTTGGACGTCCTTTAACCCTAGGCAATCTGGGTATGACATGAAAGGTGTTAAGGAGTAGATTATGAAAATGCAAGCAACAAATAGATTGTAGTCAGCTGTGGCGCATTTTTCCAGTTTTTATCCAAAATTTAGGATGAAGAAAAGAAGGATGATGATAAGCATGAAGACTCCACATTGTGGCTGTAAGGGGAGTCACATTGAAATGTAATTGCCACATCCACGCGACAATCCCTAGGTAGCGCCAACGACAACAATAGAGGAAGCACGCCCCTCCACACCTCGAAATATTTATCTACGAACCTACAAAGTATAAATATTTTCAATCATCTGAATATTCTAAGTTAATCTAGATATATCCGTCCATTCGTTCAACAGGTAGTCGCAATTACGATACCGTCGAAACAAATGAGGCTATACGCATGAAATTTTGCATAGATACTTCAAAAAAAAATTTTTTTTTTGCAAAATTTCAGAGTTAAGTATATCTGACTATGACCCAAAACGCCTGTGTTCGAATTCTGGCGAGATCATCAGAAACAACTAAAAGCGTGCTATGTTCGGCCGAGCCGAATCTTGGAAATCCACCACCATCGATTCTGCAAAAAATGTATACCAAATAAATTTTGCTGAAGGACATAATTTTATTCGACATACCAAACTTCTGTCAAACCACCAAAAATTAAAGCTTCTAGGAACCGAACAAGCATGACCGAGAGACCAGTTTACATGGGAGCAATATCAGGTTATAGACTTATTTGGACTCCACTTGGCACAGTTGTTAGAACACCGCATGCAAAATTTCAGCCCAATCGGACAAAATTTGAAGCTTGTAATGACTCCAAAAGTCAAGTCGGGAGATCGGTTTATATGGGAGCTGTATCAGGTTGTAGACCGATTTGGACCTTATTTGGCTCAGTCGCTGGAAGTCGTAGCGGAAGAGGTCTACTGCGTTGCTCTCATTGGCTAGAACAAACTTCTCAGTCATTGTGTCCGTCATGACAGGTCACTGTCTAACCGGAAAAAAAGCTGACAGACTGAAGGTTGCCAGCAACGACTTTTGCAGAAGCTGTAGGGACATCCAGGAAGAAGAGACGTACCGCCCTAGCATTTAGAAGTAGTTCCACTTTAGGTTCTCATTTCTTTGAGAACCTGTCTGATTTAGCGGATGTGAACATTCGCAAGTTATGGGGCTTCTAAAAGCGATCTGGATGCTTCAACGGTAGGAGCTAGAAGACATCCTCCTTCTTCTGTGCCTGTGGTATCACAATGGACGCAAACGTCTTAGTGAGTCTGATGGCAGACTACCACTTAAACATAACCTAACCTAGCGGAACACTTGGCTCAGTCGCTTTTTAGTTTGTAGAGTGCACAACAAGCCGATTACTGGCTTAGGTGTATGTCCATAGTGGCATGGGACGGATTAATATCTGCACCCTCTTTTCAACCTAACCTTAGTTTCAAGTACATTTTTAGAGACATTATTTCAAATCAAATTGTTAGAAAATAAATTTTTTTGAAGTTTTTCTAAAATTTTGTAGAGGAAAACTTTCAAAATCATTCAGTCAGCCATTATATGCATATTCCCTAGTTAAACCAACATATACATTTTAAGAGCTTTAGCTCAATTCGAAAGAAAGTACTACAATATACCAATTGGGGCATTAAAAGTATAGTTTCGTACCATTTGAGAAACATATTTGAAAATTTTCCTTTTTACTCTCATTTTGTCGCAACATCATCATTAAGCCAAATTTCAAAGTTCTAACTCCACCCGTTTACTCTGTTCAAAGTTCACCTATTTGTACGTTGTATTTTTTACAAACTATTTTAGCACAGTTTACCTAACTGCCAAAATTCAGAGCTCTAGCTCAATTTATAAAGAAAGTATCATATGGTACCAATTGCGGCACTAAACAAACTATTTCTCCCGTTTTGCAAATTTTTTTCCCCAAACCTTATATCTTCCAGACACTTTTTTTGCCATCAACCTCAAAATTCTAGCCATTTTCAATGGATCTGAGAAAATATTCACTTTTCCTAATTTAAAGCACCTAAAAGTATGAATATCACAAAACCCCGTTTTCTCTCGCGCCTACGACCCAAGAACACCATTCGTGCCAAGTTTCATGGTATTAGTTTTAGCCGTTTGGGTTGGACAGTGATCAATCAGACGGTTAATCATGCATCTCTTTTTTAAATAAAGAAGAAGTTTAGAACAATCTTATTCATTGTTAAACGTGTTAAGTATGTTAACATATTTATTACTTAAAATGCATTTTGGCCCCATAGTTATAAATAAATTTTCTTATGATTAAGAATTCTAGGTAAAACTTACCAATTTTGCAACATAATTGAAAGCGTTTTCATAGCTTAAATTTCCCGAACCGATATCATCTCATTCTAACCGAAGTCGCGAACCGAAAAATCCACCAGATTTTATTTATACTCACAGCCTATTTTATCCACTTTGTTTTGGTTTGGTTTGTTTTGTTTTCTCACCCTCTCTCTTTCCATGAACGTAGTAAATAGAGAAACAAACTAGCACACAGACCATCTGTTGTGGTTGTTTCTCTCTTTACCACGAGACCCATTAAGCTTAAGGCTCATGGTATTCATTGTACACAAACAACACAAGGCAGCTTAACAACAACACCAAACGCACTTGACAGAATTGTATGAAGCCAATAAGAAGAAGAATAAAATCAAATGGAAGCAATCACTTACAAGCCACAATTAAAATGTTATTATCTTTACATATTCTTGGAAATTGGCAAATAAAAGCACTATCACAATATTTTTAAAGTTTTAAACACTTTTCAACACAATTTTTTGTTTAACTTAGACACTAATTCAAGGATTTTGTTAATTTTTTCTAAACTACGCATTACGGACGTCCGAATAATTGAAGAGTAAACGAGAGATTGAATAACATTGATCCTATGTGAATTTCACAAGACTTAAAACCGGCAATGTAGGAGAGAGTGGGAGAGAGAGAATGAAAGGAGAGAAGTAAGATAATGGAAATGAACACACAAAATCCACAAGGTTGTGTATATAAAGAGACACAATGAGGGGAAAGAAGTAAGATAATGGAAATGTACAAAGTAAACAGTTAAACTCTTTGTGGAAATGAAATGCACTTTTGCTGAATTTGTATATGAATTTGGTTGATGAATTAATAGATGTGGCGATTTGTACACATGCCTCTATCTCAAAGTGATGGGAGAAAAATCACAATATATAGAGCGTTATAATTACAATTAATAGAAATGAAAATATCGATTTTCCAATATATCGTTCGTAGGTCTAGCTTAAATTACAAGGAAAGTATCAAATAGTTAAATTATGGTAATTTTTTTCTCCAACCATGTTTTTTCGAGACCCTCTTTAACTAGCACTTCACAATTGTAGCATTTTTGTTCGCTCTGGGCAAGCATTTCCTTTTTCGTACAATTTCTTCCTAATCATATGAATATCACTAAAAGTTGTATCACCTCGCGCCTATGACCCAAGACCAACATCGAACCAAATTTCATTATTATAGATTTAACCATTTGTTTCTATCGGATAATTGGGATGGGTTTCTATCGGATAAATACGTAACGCTTGGGTATTTATTGGGTACTAAAAGGTTAAGAAGGATATTAAAACGCACTGTTTTAAAATTCATCAAAATCCGATGAAAAATGCTCCTTTTAAGAGCTTAATACTCCATATCGGGAGATCGGTCTATATAACAAATATAGTCCGATCTGGACGATATTCAACAAAAAGGTTTAGAGGGGTACCAAAACCCGTTGTTTCAAATTTCATCCAAATCGGATGAAAAATGCTTCTTTTATGGGCTCAATACTCTAAATCGGGTGATCGGTCTATATGACAGCTATATCCAAATATGGTCAGAACTTGACGATATTCAACAAAAAGGTTAAAAGGGGTACCGAAACTCGCTGTGCCAAATTTCATTGACATCGAATGCAAAAAGGCTCATTTTATAAACACATTACACTATATCGGGAGACCGGTCTTTATGGCAGCTATATCCAAATATAGTCAGAACTTGCCGATATTCAACAAAAAGGTTAAGAGGAGTACCAGAACTCGCTTTGCCAAATTTCGTTGACATGGATGCAAACAGCCTCATTTTATAAGCTCATTACACTATATCGGGAGATCGGTCTTAATGGCAGCTACATCCAAATATGGTCCAATCTGGACCTCATTTGACAGGAATGGGAAAGGGTCTACCAGAACAAACTGTGCCAAATTTCATCGAATGCGGGTAAAAAACTTTTATCGCCTCAATACCATATATCGAGTGCTCGGGCGGTCGGTCTAAGGGAAACTATATCCAAATATAGAAATTGGTAGGGGTCTACCAGAACTCGCTGTGCCAAATTTCATCGAATTCGGATGAAAAATGACCAATTTATTGCCTCAAGACTTTAAGTATGGAGATCGGTCTATATAGCGCCTATATATAACTAAAATCCGATTTTTTGAGATCAGAAGATCAGGTTTATAGACAAAGAATACGAAATCATAAAAAATGGTTTGAAAAATATTTTAATACCCAAGATATCTGCAAAATCATAAATACCCAGCTTTTGGATATAAATGGGTAAATACCCAGGTATTAACCAATTCCCAATGGCCTACATTAATAGTAATTATCTGTGCAAAATTTCAAGCGGCTAGCTTTAGGCGTTCGACCGTGATTGTACATTAAACACAAAGAATACAGTGCAGCTTAACAACAACACCAAACTTGAGCAATCACTTGCAAGCCATAATTGAAATGTTATTATCTTTACATATCTTAGGAATCGGCAAACAAAACACTACGAATATCACATTATTTTTAATGTCTAATACACTTATTAGCAGTTTTCTGGTTAATAACGACACTAAATCAAGGATTTTGATAACATTTTCTAAATTGCGCATTACGATCTTCCAAGTAATTGAAGAGTAGCCGAGAGATTGAGCAGCTTTGATTTCACAAGACCACAAAACCCACAAGGCAATGTATGGAGAGAAACATAATGAGAGGAGAGAAGTAAGATAAATGTACACAGTAGACCATGTTATACTCTCTCTTGAAATGAAATTCACTTTTGCTGGAGTAGATACACACGAGTTTATATATCGATTTGGTTTTTCAATTAAGTAATTTGGAGATTTGTATATACATATGTCTCTATCTCCAAATGATGGCAACAAAATCACAATTAAGAGAGAATTATAATTACAAAATTAAACAATTGCTTAGTTTATTCTGGGAAAACAACATTGGAAATACCAATTTTCAACATATTTTTCAATATATAACAACTGTTCTATACTTGTTTGTACGTCCGTATGTAAGTTTCGCAGTGAAATTTGCTTATAGATAAACTTCACATATATGTTTTTAGTCTGCAAACAGAAAGTGCAAAAAAGAAAACATGGCAAAAGTATGCTCTAATGGGAGCACATACGACACATATTATTTATGATTAAAAATTTTGTGGAAAACTTACCAATTTTGCAACATGATTAAAAATGTTTTCATAGTTTAAATTTTTCGAACCGATATCGTTTCTTTCGAACCGAGGTCGCGAACCGAAAAAATCCACCAAATTATGTTTAAACTCACAGCCTATTTTATCTACTTTGTTTTGGTTTGTTTTGTTTTCTTACCTCTCAATGAACGTAGTAAATAAAGAGAGAAACAAGCCAGCACACAGTCCATCTGTTGTTGTTGTTTCTCTCTTTACCACGAGACCCATTAAGCTTAAGGCTCATGGTATTCATTGTACACAAACAACACAAGGCAGCTTAACAACAACACCAAAAACACTTGACGGAGATGTAAGAATCGAATAAGAAAAGTAATGAAATCAAATGGGATAATTTTTAAGCCACAATTAAAATGTTATTATCTTTACATATTCTTAGAAATTGGCAAATAAAATCACTTTAACATTATTTTTAATATTTAATACACTATTTAACACTATTTTTTGGTAAACTATGACACTAAACCAAGGATTTTGTTAAACTTTTCTAAACTGCGCATTACGAACGTCCGAATAGTTAAAGAGTAGCCGAGAGATTAACCACCATTTAATCTATGTGAATTTCACAAGACCACAAAGTCCACAAGGCAATGTATGGAGAGAGATAAAGTGGGAGGAGAGAAGAAAGATAATGAAGATGAAGAAAGCAAAGCATGTTATGCTCTCTTTTAAAATCTAATGCACTTTTTGTGCACTAGCTACATACGTACATACATATATGGATTTGGTTAAGGAAATGAGGGAGTTAGAGATTTGTAAATAAAGGGTGATTTTTTTGAGGTTAGGATTTTCATGCATTAGTATTTGACAGATCACGTGGGATTTCAGACATGGTGTCAAAGAGAAAGATGCTCAGTATGCTTTGACATTTCATCATGAATAGACTTACTAACGAGCAACGCTTGCAAATCATTGAATTTTATTACCAAAATCAGTGTTCGGTTCGAAATGTGTTCATTCACCGTAACGTTGCGTCCAACAGCATCTTTGAAAAAATACGGTCCAATGATTCCACCAGCGTACAAACCACACCAAACAGTGCATTTTTCGGGATGCATGGGCAGTTCTTGAACGGCTTCTGGTTGCTCTTCACTCCAAATGCGGCAATTTTGCTTATTTACGTAGCCATTCAACCAGAAATGAGCCTCATCGCTGAACGGTGAATGAACACATTTCGAACCGAACACTGATTTTGGTAATAAAATTCAATGATTTGCAAGCGTTGCTCGTTAGTAAGTCTATTCATGATGAAATGTCAAAGCATACTGAGCATCTTTCTCTTTGACACCATGTCTGAAATCCCACGTGATCTGTCAAATACTAATGCATGAAAATCCGAACCTCAAAAAAATCACCCTTTACATACCTATGTCTCTATCTCAAAATGATGCGAGAAAAGTCACAATCATATATATATATATATATATATATATATATATATATATATATATATATATATATATATATATATATACTCAAAAAAGGCTCAACTGATTGTGTAGGATGGCCTGGAAGTAATGAAGGGGGAGGACTCTCTTTTTAAACCAATAAAACTCTAAATTAGAGCGGTGGGGACAATATGGAACTCAAATTAAAGGTATTCGGGAGTAGAGTACGAATTTTGTATCAAAATTGGGTCCATGTAACTTGGGGGCCGCCCCGACCCCAAAACCACTAAAATAGGCTTATTGGACGATAATGACAATATGGGGCTTGAATGAAAGGTATTCGGGAGTATATTATTCAGGCTATATAATTTGTCGACATTGGAAGGCGGCGGGCCCCCCAATAAATTTATGTCCAATAAGTTATTTGACCGATTAAAACAATGATGGTGAGTTATAGTTTTTTTGAGTAGAGTACGTCATTCAAATTTGTGCTCAGGTGCCAAATGGGATGTGGCGCACAACCCTTATATAGACGCCCTCCACCAAACGGCTGTATACACCAATCATGACAACATGGGGTTAAATTGAATGTATAAGGTTGTGGACTGCAAATCTGATATCTTTATTATGCTCATATATATATATATATAGCGGACCACCTCACCCCAAAACACTCGATCAATTATAATGACTTAACAGGACGCTGTGTGATTTAATTAATGTGTGGGGACACAAATAAATGTAGGCCGCCATACCCCCAAAATTCTGAGATGAGAGTGATAGCTGGAGTTGCAAACCTTAACGTTAAGGTTGCATTCATTTCTAGCTCATCGATTGACAAGACTTATCGACGTGCTGCTAGGCAACACTTTTCAAAAGTTCAAAAGTTTTACATGGTTTAATAGTAAGAACTACCGCACCAAATATATATGCTGACAAATTAGTTCTTTACCACAGAATATTGTTTAATGTGGCAATTTGACTTGATTAAAAAAAGACTAAATTATGACCATTTAATAGGTAGTAGGTATAAACAACCACCATACGATGATCCACTCCAAGCCAGAATTTAAATAAGCTCCATCTACTGGCTGTTTTAAATTGGATTTGGTTGATCCAATTGAAAACAGTAGATGACGCTCATTTGGAGAACATGAACAGAGAGAGGGCAAAGGGGGGAGGGTCCTCCCCCTTACCACAATTTTCAAAAACGCCAGAACTCAGAGATGGGTGCACCGAAATTTTGAATGCCACCTTATAGTACCCCAAAAACCCGGAATTGGTATAAAATTATGGGGTCAACTAACTTGGGGAACTCCCCATTTCAAAACCCACCCGAACAGACATGTTTACCGACTAGGACAATATGGGTATCAAATGAAAGGTATTGAAAAGTAGAGTACGAACTTGGCATAAAAATGCAACCCTTAGTGTCGGGGGGTCCCGAACCCCAAAAAAACACCACAGGATACTTTTACCGCTTTGGGCAATATGGGTATTAAATGATGAAATTAAGAGTAGAGTATGAAATTGGCATAAAAATGTCTTCCGTACCGTCGGGGGATTCCTCACCCCCAAAAACACCACCCAACAGGACACTTTTACCGCTTTGGGCATTATGGATATTTAAGAGTAGTGTACGAACTTGGCATTAAAATTTCATCAAAAACACCACCCAATAGGACACTTTTACCGCTTTGGGCAATATGTATATCAAATAAAAGTTGTTTAAAAGAGAGTACAAATCCGACATAAAAATGCATTCCTTGGTGTCTGAGGGGCCTCCTCACACTTTAAAACTCCCCAGTAGGACATATTTACCGATTGGGACAATATGGATATCAAATGAAAGGTTACTTAAAAGTTTAGTAAAAAGCTGATATAAGAATTTATTCCTTGGTGTCCCAGGCGACCCCCAACCCTCAAAAACCCCTCGAAGGTGTTTGGAAGTTGAGAACACATATGTTAAAAGAATTTGTTCCCAGGTATATACGGGGCCTCTCCAACACCAAAAACCCCTAAAACGTGCATGAATGTTCAACGTCACAAAATGGGTATTGAATGAAAGGTCTTTGAGAGTTGGCTACGAATCTGATATACATTTGGGCGCCCCTGAAGCCGAGTTGGTAGCGTTCTTGGATTACCAGTTAAGAAGTCGTGGGTTCGATTCCCGCCAGTAGCCTTGGTCTGTCGCTACTGTGATATCACAATAGGCTTAAAATTGCCTAAATGTGGCTGTAAAGGACTGCCACTCTTATCTAACCCTAACCTAACCTTGGGAAAGCTTCTGGTCTATGAGAGTAGAGTTCGAATCCAATGTTGATATAGGGATTCAAGTATCTGGTTCACGTCCCGCCGTTCCGCCGGACATATACATCTCGCCACTAAAGGACTCAAAAAATTGTCTTTGTCGGAGGGACCGACCCTCTCCCCCCAATAAAAAAAAAACACCAGACTGTTATGTAGGACGACCGCGAATATATTGAATTCAAATGAAAGGATGTGTCAGAGGGCAATTGCCCTCCTCCCCATCCTACCCAAAAAAAAAAAAAGGAATTAATAATAATAAATAAGGCCAGTCAGGATAGAATAGGACAGCAATAAAAGGTCTTTGGTGGGAGAGTACGCTTTTTACCCTCAAAGTGGGATTGACACAGGAGAACCTATGAATCTTCTAAAATGTGGTATCCCAAGTGGTAGCTTTGAAATGTGATATTGAATGTAGATAACCAACACAAAAAAATAATTTATAAGAGTGGATCTGAATGAGAGCCTCAGCACTGAATATCTTGATCGCCACCTTAAAAATTCTTGACATTATAGGGCCCGTGGAATCGTGTTCTAGCACGATTCTTCAAAGCGGCCATGTTTGCCTACTATGGCAATAAGGGGCTCAAATAATAGGTATTTAACAGTAGAAAAAAAATTTGGTATCCAATTTCCAAGTGTTTGAGGATAGTCTCACACAATAAAATCCCCCTAAGCCAATTGCAACCAAATGTTGTATTTGAGAGTAGAGTATGAATCTGTTATTCATTTTCGGGCCAAAGGGTTTGACTACTCCAATCCATCGCTAAAACCAAGAGAATTTAGTAAATCTAACATACAAACCTTAATGGGCGGACCCTGCCCATACCCCATTTTCAAAAACGCCAGATTTCGGAGATGGTTGGGGCGATTTGCGGGAAATGTTGTTTGTTCTATTATAATTCTAAACATGAAATTTTGTATACTTATATAAGGTGGGATGTCTCGGGCGGACGTCCCACCTCCAAAGCCCGTTAAATGGAAATTGAAACCAATAATGACAATATTATGCTCAAATGAAAGGTATGTGAGGTTGGAGCACGAATTTGATACATGGGGGTCCACCTAACCCCCAAAAACACTCCCATTCCATACATATTTACCCACCATAGCAATATAGGGCCCAAATGAAAGGTATTTGGGAGTAGAACACCAATATGATATCCACGAAATATCTGAAAGGGCGTACCAGCACCCACAATCAGGACTTATATCCTGACCGTATTAGTAAAAGGCTCAGATAAAATAAGAGAGAGAGAAAGAAGGCGGGGCCCTGTCCAGCTAGTCATTGCACTTTCGTAGCATGTTAAAATGTTCAAATCGAGGTAATTAGGGTCTTGAGGCCATAAAATGCAACTTTTTCTCCTGAATCCGCCGAAATTTGGAACAAATGGTTCTATTAGACCCCTCGAAACTCGCACGGAGTATGGTTGAATCAGGACCATGCTTGGAGAGAGCTGTCATATAGAACAATTTCCTTATAAGCTGAATTTTTAGCCGATATGAACATAATTTTGAAAAGCAATTAGTTTTTGATGCCGCGACCCGATTTTGACTAGATCGGCTGATTGTTTATTTGGGTGGAGCTATAAAACTGCTTGGTTTCACAACTTACAGAAAGTCCTCCAGAGTGTCGATTTTATTTTCTGGTCTGCAAAGGAATTTCGTAGTAAAAAGAGCGAATGCTGAAACTTATTTTCATTACAAAGGCTGAAAGTAATGTAACAATGATCATAGATCATATCTGGTGATGTACATTAGCATCACTACCCACGAGATGTATCTTTCCTGCAGATGCGGCTTCCACCAGCTGCTTTAGTTGTAAGACTTTCAAGTTGCAACATCATGACTTTCAAGTTGCAACATTCTCTAAAAATATTGAACATAAAATTGCCCCTCTGAATTCAATTGATATATTGACAAAAAATTCTTTCAATATGTTAAGCAAATATTTACTGTTTTTAAGAAAAGAATTACACAAATTTTCCCTCAAGTAAAATACCATTGCATATGATAAATGGCGTTTACCTGAAAAGAAACTGTGTTTGTTTTTTTGCAATTTCAGCATTTTAGTTTACTTCAGGCGCCAGATGTCAGCTGCATTGTAAACATTTAGAAGTATAATAGAATCCTTTTGAAAATACTGGCATATGCATCCTTATGCGACTATCGAATGGCAAAAATGCTTTTCTGTTTGCAACTTTTATATGCAAAAGGTTTGTTTGTGTCTTTGGGCCTGTGTGGGTGTGTGTGTGAGTGTGCATATTTTAATATGCAAGAGTGTATCTCAATAAAGAAATGCCTTAAAGGATCTGAAGGAGAGCCAACTGGCAACGAAAAAAAAAACTCTTGAAATTTATGTATATTTTTATTGAATTCTTTCCCACCATCAAAAATGGCAACGTTGTTGAGTCGTTAACAGCATGACTCTCAGGTAACTTCAAATCGAGCATGTTTATGCCACACACGTCTATTGCGGATATTTTTCTGAATGTGTGCGTTGGCGGGAAGTATTTACATGTAAAATCCTCACACAAGGGTATACAAATGTGGTACAAACAGAAAAAAGGATTTTCAAATGATTGGGTTTGGCATTTTTATATTAAATCGTTTAAGCGGACCACAATTCGCATAAAGGGCAAATTCTTCAACATCAGCCTTATCAGCTCAGCTCATGCCCGGACGGAAGAAAAGGATGAACAGACCAAGGATATTTTCTACTAACACCACGAAAGAGAATATGACCACTGTCCCAACCATGATATTTAAACCATTCTGGAGATTTTAATGGATAAATAGGAACAGAAAATATCAATGGCTCAATAGCCGGAAAATGTAGTCTAGGCGCAGAAACCTTCTGTAATGGATAGGGGCTAATTGATTTCGCCGAGTCAAAGAACTTTGAAGTTATCAGCACCACATTCCAACATCGAAGAATTCACAAGGCCACCCGGTTAAAGACCGAGAAACCACATAGATCATGCTGTGTTGGATGAAAAGCACTCTACCGGCCTAGCACTGACTTCGAGTTTTCGTCCGAACAACTGTCAAAAAGCCCTATAAAAAACTTTTGCGAAATGACTACGAAATTTGTTCAAATAAGTTGTTCCAAATTCTTTTTATGAAATGATTTCAACATTTTGCTTGGACCCATCCGTGCAAATAGAGGGACCGAGGAAGCACAAAGCTAATTCTCCGGGAAGACAAATTCCAAGTCGCCATCGAAGAAAGACCCGAAGCCACGTAATCGATCCACTCCAGGGCCTTTCGCAAAACAAACGAATGCCCGAAATCGGAAGAACGTCAAGTCGCTGACTCCCCCAGTTAGAAGGCAGACCTCATCGCTATGACCTCTACATAGAAGTGCAAAAGCAAAGGCCCATAGATGAGGATCAGCCAAACTAAAGAAGTGTGCATCCACTGGACTCCGCCCAGGGTCCAAGTTCCCAAATCCTGGCTATTGAGTTGTGCCATGATCAGAGCGCACTCAGTCTCTGTTTAATTCTCTTCTCAACGTTCATTCTCCGATTATAGTCAAAAATTATGCCCAGGTATTTAGCATCCCGAGAGATCGGCAGCGCACTCCTTCCAGGATCGATTTCCTGAATTCGCCACTTCCAGTGAACAAAACCAGCTCTGCCTCTCTGTGTTTTATGCCAAACCCATTGGCCATCGCCGATCTAGGCAAGAAGTCCTTCCTTGTTGACGATGGGCATAACATTTTCCCGAGAAGGGAACTCGGAGATGGAGGTAACTCGCCCTCCCCGAGAGCTTCTATATTCCGTTAAACAAGGAATCGTATATGGGCTTTTGGGCGTGTACAGCGTTTCGGTGGATCTGAAGGCATTGGAGATATGTCAATGCGGGAGTGGTGGGTGGACGAACTATGTGAAGTCGAGATTGGTTAGAAGATGCAAAAAGCTTCTTTGAACCATAGTAAGGGCTGTCAGTCTCAGGGCTGCGGAGTTGGACTTAGCGTTTAGCAGTTGAGCATGCTTGCCCTGACTTCCACTTCGACTTCGGCCTGAGATCGGAGAAAAAAAAAACGACAGATGGTGGGTTTCGTTTGGTCCCAGGTCACAATCAGGACACACATTCCGCACGTTGGTATCTGCCGTACCGAAATTGAGCCAGAAATGGTCAGGTTTTCCTTTAAAACTTTCTCAAATAAAAATATGCAAGTTTCCAGAAAAATTTGTTTTTACTCCGGTTGACAGACATATGGTAACAATGATGTGAAGGCATTTCCAATACTTTTTATGAAATTTTCCATAACCAAATCGTAAAGTGGCTGTCTATATCCTCAATAGACTCACGAATTCAATCTTTGAGGTCTTGCATCGACGCTGGGCTGTTGGCGTACACCTTATCTTTCATGTGGTCCCTCAGGAAGAAGTCTTACGTTGTTAAATCACAAGATCATGGTGGCCAGCCTTTTCCATAGATAACTCGGCCCAGAAACTTTTCCCGTAAAAGAGCAATGGTTTCATTGCTTGTGAGGCACGTAGTAAACGTTGTCCCCATCAATACCATCCAACTTCGACCATAAAAAATCATCATCTCTCGATAGCGCAATCCATTCACCCTAACTGTTGATCGAAAAAGTAACACCCAATGATCCCGCCGGACCATAAACCGCACCAAAAAGTCACACTTTGGGGATGGAGAGGCTTGTCAATAATAATTCTTCTTATCCTATTTGTCTGAAAATTAGCATAAGGTGTTTTTTAAGACTTTCAGCTGTGTATAGTTCAAATCAGTCCATAATCTGATATAGCTGCCATTTATAACTCTCATATAAACTAATCTCCCGACTATACTTCTTAAGCCTCTATGGAGCGTAATTCTTATCCGCTTTGGCAGAAATTGCACAATGACATATATCATGGTCTCCAACAACCAAGCCAAATATGGCCCGAATTTGTCCATAATCTGATATAACTCTAATAACAGAGCAATTCTTATCTATTATCCTTTGTTTGCCTATAAAGAGTTTATATGGCAGCTATATCAAAACATGGACCGGTTTCAACCATAGTTATTGAAAGTCATGCCAAGACTGCACGTTCAAAATTTCAGTCAAATCGGACGAGAATTGCGACCTCTAGAGGCTCAAGAAGTCATGACCCAAGATCGGTTTATATGGCAGCTATATCAAAACATGGATCGATTTGAGCCATTTACAATCCCAACCGACCTACTCTAATAAAAACTATTTGTGCAAAATTTCAAGCAGCTAGCTTTACTCCTTCGAAAGTTAGCGTGCTTTCGACAGACAGACGGACGGACATGGCAAGATCAACTTAAAATGACATGAAGATCAGGAATATATATACTCTATGGGGTCTCAGACGCATATTTCGTGGTGTTACAAACATAATGACAAAATTAGAATACCCCCATCCTTTGGTGAAGGGTATAAAAAGCTAACCATTTAAACAAAAAAAAATTATTATTCGTTTCAAAAAAAAAATTTTTTTTCTTGAATCGTAATTTTTGTCATGGTTCGTGATTTTTCTCGAGAGTCGTAATTTTTTCGTGAGTCGTGCGTCAGTTTTGTCTCGTGAGCGTGGGTGAGTGAAAAATCCCTCACGCGCACATCTCTAGTTTCTATTTGTCAAATGTCAAAGAACAAAAGAATCATCATGACGGGTAACGAAATACCGGGTGATCGATGAAATACCGGTGATACATGACCCGACTCCCAAACGATGTGGATTGTGCCATCCTCAGAGAAGGCCTCTCCTTCTTATACTCTAAGACTGTACGTGAGCTTTCCGTCCTGCTTGTCATTGCCATGATGTCCAGTTAGCTGACCGTAAAGATTTTCGCATTCGACGTCCTCACGCGAACACCACACCACCTCACACATGCCGTGATCGGATCTCCGCCTGCAAGATCGTATTATGGTCAGGCAGTCTAAAACAGATCTCAGTGCTTGGGTTCTCAATGTAGATCCCCAGGCTCACCCTGTCCTCCTGCTGTGTCTTGTCTCCTCCTGCATATGTATAGCAAGATCTCTCAGATGGCAATACCAGAGTTCCATCAATTCAAGACTGTGCCGGAAACTTCTTCCATTCCATACAGGTTTCCTATCGTCGCCTCGATTTCCGATCGGATACCTGAGATGAACCTTGAACTCAACTTCGAGGCACTGCTGCCATCGGCACAGTCTTGGATTGACGGAACCCTAGTATTGTCATCTGGAAGATCATGTTACACGGGTGGATCAAAGCTAGAGGACAGAGTGGGGAAGAGGTTTTGGAAGAAGAAGTATTGGTCTAATCACACTCTTGTAGAGCCAGTGGACTATCCTCGGATTCAGACCCATTTCAAGCCCACTTCGAATTAAGGTTTTTGTCCAATATCACTCCTAAGTATTTGACCTTGTCAGATAACGAAATCATTCTATTGAGGAAACGTGGTGTGACAAAATGGCCCACCTTCGTCTTTCAGTCTTCTCTTGATGAACATTGAGACCCCTGGGTCTAACCCAGTTTTATGATATCTTGGGTTCAAATCGCGGCGAATACCTCAAAAATTAAAGAGGTGGTTATCCCCTACGAGTTCTGACGACACTTCTAAGGTATGTCCCTTAGGTAATCGCCGTGTAAAATTTTCTACCAAGAGAAGTTGGTCTACGGCAAGCCGTTCGGATTCCGAAATAAGAAAGGAGGTCGCATTGAGCTTTAACTTGTATCGGACAACACTCATTGATTTGAGAGAAGAATCCCCGCCTTTTTCAATGGAAAGTTCATGGGCAAATTTGTAATATTTTGTCGGCATATCTTTCGCTCAGACCATCTTTCAAGCCAATGTTTCATCTCGATATTGCGCCTTATCTGATATTACTAAACTGACTATTTAGACCTTTAAATCCATGTAATCAATGTGAGAACTTTCACCCCCCATTTATCCATTCAGTCTACACCAATTCAGCAATTCGTTGAAGGACTTTCTACTGTCACATGAAATTTAAATGACAAACATTCAGATAGAATAATTTTTCAATGTGTACATACAAAATACAATCGTACATATTTTTTATGGGCAAACCAGCAGCCAAACATCATAGTGGTATCGATTTTGTCATAAATTCAGCAGCATAATACCAAAAGTAAGAGCAGGGTAGGCAGCAGAAGCAGATCAAATATAAAGCGTACACCACCTCCTGTTGTGATAGTAAAATATACACGACATACATATATTCAGGTTATGACAGCATTATAATTCATTGTACCCCACCTCAGCGACTGATTCATCGTGTTTTACACTAAACAATTTGGGTAGCCTCACGCCTAATCAAGGCCAGTAAGTAGAGAGGACATATTTTCTTTCCTTCCCTTCCCTATCCTTTCACTTATAAAGTTATCGGCTTTGAGATTAATGACAGCCTTCATATCGATTTTTAATAAATTTTTTGTCCATTCTAATGACAGTTGAATATTTTTTGTAACTATTTATAGCAGGGCATGTCATCTAAAAATAACACTCAAAATAAAATATAAATTCGATTGGCATAACATGTCATTTGAAAAATTATTAATAAGTCAATCGTCTACTTATAACCACCTGCTATTGCTCCTACTTAAAGAAACCTGATGTTGAAAATAATAGTTTTCAGTGCTATAAAAAGAATTGAAAACACGTAAAAGCGTGCTAAGTTCGGCCGGGCCGAATCTTATATACCCTCCACCATGGATCGCATTTGTCGAGTTCTATGCGCGCTATCTCTCTTTTGGCAAACAATGAATAATGAATAAGAACTGTTATGCTATTGGAGCTATATCAAGTTATAGTCCGATTCGGACCATTAACGAATTGAACGCTGAACATTGTAGAAGTCATTGTGAAATATTTCAGTCCATTCGGATACCAAGTGCGCCTTGTAGGATCTCAAGAAGCAAAATTGGGAGATCGGATTATATGGGAGCTGTATCAAGCTATAGATCGATTCCGACCATATTGCTCGCGTATGTTGAGGACCATGGTAGAAGACGTTGTACAAAATGTGTGCTTAATCGGACGAGCATTGCTCTCTCTAGAGGCTCAAAAAGTCAAGGACCCAGATCGGTTTACATGGCAGCTATATCAGGTTATGCACCTATTTGCGCCAAACTCATCACAGTTTTTGGAAATCATATCAAAACAACTCATGCAAAATTTCAGCCAAATCGGATGAGAATTGCGCCATCCAGCGGCTCAAGAAGTCAAGATCCAAGAACGGTTTATATGGCATCTATACCAGGTTATAGACCGATTTCGACCATACTTCGCAAAAAGGTTGGAAGTGTTACCAAAACACCACGTGCAAAATTACAGACAAATCGGAAAGGAATAGCGCCTTCTAAAACCTCAAGAAGTCAAGACCCAATATCGGTTTATAGGGCAGCTATATCAGGTTATGAACCGATTTGAACCATGGTTAGCACAGTTTTTGGAAGTTATATCAAAACACTACGTGCAAAATTTCAGTCAAATTGGATGAGAATTGCGCCCCCTAGAAGCTCAAGCAGTCAAGACCCAAAATCGGTTTATATGGCAGCTATATCAAAACATGGACCGAATTGGCCCATTTACTATCCCAACCGACCTACACTAATAAGAAGTATTTTTGCAAAATTTCAAGCGGCTAGCTTTACTTCTTCGAAAGTTAGCGTGCTTTCGGCAGACAGACAGACGGACAGACATGGCTAGTTCGACTAAAAACCTCCCGACGATCAAGAATATATATACTTTATGGGGTCTTAGACGCATATTTCGAGGTGTTACAAACGGAATGACGAAATTAGTATACCCCCATCTTATGGTGGAAGGTATAAAAAGAATAGAAAATAAAGCAAGTAAACACTTGCTTGAATACACAAAAATAACACTGTTCACCAGCCCATAAGGGGGTTGGGAATTTCAAGTTAGGATGACTCAGAGGAATAAAACCCCAGAAGGGTTTGAAGTGCACAGGACAAACTGTTATTAGGTCCCATTATATGGATGTACAACCCTATCCCAGACTTATGAGAAGGATGGGGGCAAATTAATTTTGTCATTCCGTTAGCAACACACCGAGATATACATTTCCGATCCTATAAAGTATATATATTGTTAATCCCAGTTAAACAATAAAACGCCCGTCTTTCCATCTCTTTGTCTGCCCATCTGTCTGTGGAAATCACGCTACAGTCTTGAAAACTGAAGTTATTAAGCTGGAACTTTGCATAGATATTTTGTCTACCATAAGGTTGAGGTTCAAACATAGGTTCATAGGTTCCTTTGTGCATGAACATTCCACTAAGGAACAGGGGCAAACTTCCCACATATCAATGAGTTCAGTCTGATTCAAATTTAAGCTCAATAATAAGGGGCCCCTTTTTTATTTCCGAGTCCGAACGGCGTGCCGCAGTGCGACACCTCTTTGGAGAAAAGTTTTACATGGCATAGTGTCTCACAAATGTTGTCAGCATTAGGAGGGGAAAACCACCGCTGAAAAAATTGTTTTTTTTTTCTGATGGTCTCGCCAGGATTCGAACCCAGGGGTTCAGCGTTATAGGCGGACATGCTAACCTCTGCGCTATGGTGGCCTCCTACCTGTTTATTATTTAATATTATTTTGACTCATATAAATTTACTTTTATTTTGACTTCGCAGGCTATTGATAATGATATGGTCGTCATCCCAATACTTTTACACAAAAGACCTTTCATACCCAATAAATTTTAATGTTATAGTTTTGCTTAAAATTGCGAAAAATTGCCGTTTGATTACAGGTCATTGAGTTTAACCGAAGAATAGGAAATTATCAAAAAATGTCACAATACAAAATTGCGCATTATGAATTTTGGAAATTTTAATGGCCAATTCGTGAAATGTTCACAGTTTTCCTGGAAGATCAACTTTTCCAGTTGGTGGCATAAAGCTTCAAAAACACGGTTGAAAGATTTGTCATTATACTCAATTATCCAAGCAGTAGCCTAAAGAAAAATTCAATTATGTCATGTCTTCAATTTTTATTGTTCATTATTTGCAATTTCCTTTCCTTCAATGTCCATCGCTGTCTAACTACAAAAACAGGATTTGCAATTACCTGATATCCTATCTAAACGAAGTGAAGGTGGACGCAGTTACGCAGTAAATATTGGCTCGATATCAAGTTCAGCCTAAACCCCTAAGGCTGAAGATTGCATTGCTACCATTGCACTTTGAAGAAAGTAAACAACAGACAATACACACACAACCGAGATCCACCCAGCGTGTATCCTCATTCTATTTTCGATTTAATTTCCATGGTGACCATAACCCTGTAATTTCACAGCAAATGATATCCTTGAAATAGCCACAAAAGGAAGAAGAAAACAAAAATAATGAAAGAAAAAAACAGAAAAATAACATCTTGTCCCAAGTAAGACCATTATAAAGCTCTTGCCCATAATAGGGCCAAGGCATCTTAAAGTAAACCTCTTAAAGACATGCGGATGGATACTGGCAATGGACTGCCGCCAAAAGTGAAATTGAAACCAGCAGCGACCATATCTGATTGCAGGAGGAAACAAGCAAAGCTCGTAGCTCATCCCGCAACAAGGATTCCCTTGGGTAACTCAGCATATCAGAGGGAGAAATGAATTGAAACGGAAAATATGACAAAGCTGAAATACAAATAAAACGGAGATATTGAGGACACAGCATTGTTTTCTTAGAACTAGATACAACATTTAACAATCGAATGAAATTGGACAAAGAAAAAACGAGATAGAAGTCACAGAAGGTTGGGGTGAAGGCAAAAAGATGCATATTGTTGAAAATTTAAACAGTACAGTTCTAAGCAATTTTTTTAAGAGATTTGCTGTGCTACAAGGGGAATGGATTTTTGTGTTATATTTTTTTTAATCCTTAATGTCCTTTTGTCATAGTGCCACTTTAGATGTTCTTCATATTGTAGAACAAAAGGATAAGTTTCACTTTTGTTTCCGAACAATATGTCTGCCATTTAATGCAGAAAAAAAATTAAAGCTGGTAGGGAAAATATTTACCAGTATTTCGTCCAGGAAAATATGAACTTTTAGTAGAACATATGTCTTAAACAGAAATGTTTTAGCATCTTTATACCCTACACCACTACTGTGGTAACACCCAGAAGGAAGAGAGATAGACCCATTGATAAGCATACCGATCGACTCAGACTCAGGATCACAGAATCACAGACTGAAAAACAAATCAAATAAAAACGATCTGTCTTTCAGTCTGTCCATGTCACTTTGTGTACAAAGTACAGGTCGCAATTTTCATCCGATTGTCTTCCAATTTGGCACAAGCATTTTCTTGGCCCTAAAGACGAAGCCTAATGAAAAGGCCTGCTGCTTTTACATCAGAGTGTGATGGCAACTCATTTGAGAGAGAAACAAACTTGGGGACTCCACCCTCAAGATGCGCCGCTCTTGCCGCTCAGGAGTTTTTTTTTCAAATAAATAAGTTTGTCTGCCGCATCCTGTTTAATGAATTTTTGGTTTTCGAGATTTGACTGTGTTTCTTAAACTAAACTTCCCTAAAGGATGCAATGGAGACTCTGTTGGCATATGATAACATGTCTTCTTTCTTGGTTACGGGTATGATGAGGTTTCGGATATTGGTTCTGTGTTCTTCTGGCCAGATTCCGCAGATGAGTTGATGCATATATCTGTTTCATCAGCGTATCGCCTATGGTCTTAATAGTTCGACTGGCAATCCATCGGTTCCTGCTGGCTTGTTGGTATACATCCGGGTTACTGCTGACCCCAATCTGACAAGGCGGTATACATTCATTAATGTCATTAGGAATTGCAAATTTTGCTCATGAACATTCCACATAGGGGCAGGGGCAAACTATCAGTAAGTGCAGTCCGACTCAAGTTTTAAGCTCAATGATAAGGGGCCTCCTTTTTATAGCCGAGTCCGAACGGCGTGCCGCAGTGAGACACCTCTTTGAAGAGAAATTTTTTTTGGCATAGTACCTCACAAATATTGTCAGCATTAGGAGGGGAAAACCACCGCTGAAAAATTTTTCTGATGGACTCGCCAGGATTCGAACCCAGGCGTTCAGCGTCATAGGCGGACATGCTAACCTCTGCGCTACGGTGGCTTCCATTAGGCCTCATTAGGATTTGGTTGTGGGGTATTGCCGATGCCGCGAATATCGGGTATGCGTTCTTTTAGCCATCTACTTGTCGATTTTGAGTGTCGCGTTGCACAAATGCAACTCTGCAAACCAATGCAAGCAGAAGTCGAAATTTTTTTTATTTCTCCGAGTTGTATTTGGAACATTTGTATGCAGAGTTGAATTTTTACAATGCGACGCTTAAAAATAAAGCTTAACACGCTAATTCTGTTTCGGCCTTTCTGGTTTTAAATAGTTCAGTAGGCAACCAATCGACTCCTGCTACCTTGTTGGTTTTCAGTCGCGGTGTGCATTGTATGCAGTCATTAATAATTGCTGTGGGCTATCCTTGTCTATGCTTTGATAATTTATTTTTTCCATAACTTAAGCACAATGTCTGTATTTTTATAAAATTTCCTTCTCCTTCGGATGGTGTTGCAGTTTTCGGTAGAATTTCTAGATTTTATTTTGGAATCTTTACCACACGATCTGCTCACAATCAAGTCTTCCCATTTGTCTCTTCTTCCTGCTAAATAGACTATTGTCTTTTCTGTTCTGGCATCCGCTTGGTGCAGTACTACTGATAGCAGGGTTGCGCTGTACGTCGCATCCTTGGCTTAAGTAGCATCTCGACCATTCTGGTCGTACAATGTTTTCTTTGGTGGAGTCTTTTGATTAGGGGTGCACAAAACTAAAGTTTTTATACCCTACATCATAGGATTGGAGGTATACTAGTTTCGTTAATCCGTTTGTAACACCTCGAAGTATGCGTCTAAGGCCCCATAAAGAATATATATTAGGTTGCCCAAAAAGTAATTGCGGATTTTTCATATAGTCGGCGTTGACAAATCAGTTATCAGCTGTTACTTTTAGCTTGCTTTAGAAAAAAGTGTAAAAAAAGTATATTTGATTAAAGTTCATTCTAATTTTTATTAAAAATGCATTTACTTTCTTTTAAAAAATCCGCAATTACTTTTTGGGCAACCCAATATGTTCTTGATCGTTCATCTAGCCATGTCCGTCTGTCTGTCGAAAGCACGCTAATTTTCGAAGGAGTAAAGCTAGACACTTGAAATTTTGCACAAATATATCATGTTAGTGAAGGTCGGTTGGGATTGTAAATGGGCCAAATTGGTCCATGTTTTGATAGAGCTGCCATATAAACCGACCTTGGGTCTTGACTTCTTAGGCCTCTAGAGGGCGCAATTCGTATCCGATTTGGCTGAAATTTAGCATGAAGTGTTTTGTTAAGATTTCCAAAAACTGTGCTTAGAATGGTTCAAATCGGTACATAACCCGATATAACTGCCATATAAACCGATCTTAGATCTTGACTTCTTAGGCCTCTAGAGGGCGCAATTCGTATCCGATTTGGCTGAAATTTAGCATGAAGTGTTGTGTTATGACTTCCAAAAACTGTGCTTAGTATGGTTCCAATCGGTACATAACCTGATATAGCTGCCACATAAACCGATTTGGGATCTTGACTTCTTAAGCCTCTAGAGGGCGCAATCTTATACCATCTGGCTGAAATTTTCCAAGAATTATTATGTTATGACTTACAACAACCGCGATAAATATGGTTCAAATAGGTCCATTACCTGATATAGCTGCCATATAAATTGATCTTCGATTTTGACTTCTTGAGCCACTAGAGGACGCAATTCTCATCCGATTTGGTTGAAATTGAGCATGAAGTATTGTGCTATGATTTCCAAAAACTGTGTTAAGTGTGGTTCAAATCGACACATATGGTCTTAATCGATCTATAGCCTGATACAGCTCCCATATAAAAACGATCTCCCGATTATGCTTCTTAAGACCCTCCAAGATGCAATTCGTATCCGAATGGACTGAAATATTACCCAATTACTTCTACTATTCAATTCACTTATGGTCCGAATTCTTATTCTTTATTCTTTGTTTGCCTAAAAAGAGATACCGCGCAAAGAACCCGACAAATCCGATCCATGGTGGAGGGTATATAGGATTCGGCCCGGCCGAACTTAGCAATCTCTTACTTCTGTTTTCAATTTAAAACCTATATTTTATTATGAGAGTGAAGATAAATTCCGAATTTTACTAGTGGAGAAAAAAAACTAGGCTTCCCTAGCTGTCGTTTGAGACCTGTCTCATCGCCCTACAATTTTCCATTTTTGCACAGTGGATCAATCAATTTTACAATCTTTTTAATCTTGTTAGTACACCTTGCGGATATTGAGGGAACTAAATTTTAATGTTGGATCACCTTATTACTTTCTATAACTTTTTTTTGTGTTGTTTGAAATTAACTTTTTATGAACAAATATTTTTTTTTTAAATTAATTAATTGCCTACAAAGTTGCTTAACAGTGTTTTGCTAATGTCAGTCACAGAGGACGGTTAAGTCAGTGGTTTGTGTCTCCACTAAATTCGGAATTTATCTTCACTCACATTATTTTATTCTTATTTAAGGCTGAACAAGAAAGGAGAAGTTATTAAATTTTCTTGGTATTATGTTTATTTTAAAAAAACTTTATTCGCTCTGTCAAACAATTGAATTTAAAAAAAATGAAAAGAGAGTAAATCACACATACAATCCCATTCTTATTTTGTGCACGTCTGCTTGTAATAAACAAGTACGACATTGTTGCATTCATAACATACATGCTCTGTCAGTCTCTTGTGGCATGGGAACATATGAGACAGGTTTAGCAATATTGGTCTTTTATACGAATGTCTCTCTATCTCTCTGTCTCTCTCACTCTCTCTCATCCTCGTATACACCGAAGTAATTCTGCTAAACTCATGTCTCGCATCACGTCAGCTTTAATACAGCGCGGCATCTTTTGGTGTTGTTGTGACATTATTTCCAATCCATAGCCTTTCCTATGACGCAATAATGTCGACTTAAACCTTTCTTGTACGTCCGCGATTGCATACTCGTCACATACCTTTTTGATACCCTTCACCAATTCAGTGGTACAGGGTATTATATATTTGTGCATTTGTTTGTAACACCCGAAAGGAAGAGAGATAGGCCCATTGATAAGTATATCGCTTTCCTCGACGACTTCCACAATACATCTATAAAGTTTGGTCGAAATCGGTTCAGATTCAGATAAGCTTCCATGTATATGTTCGTCCGATTTTGAGAAATATTGCAAAAAAGTGCTCATTTGTTAACCGATTCATTCGAATTTTTGGCAGGCAGGATTTTATTATGACTCTTAATAGTACTGGCGAATTTCATAGAAATCGGTTCAGATTTAAATATAGCAACCATATATGTATATCGTCCGATTTTCACCACCATTGAGCCACTGCAAACGCATTTATTGACCAATCATGCCAAAATTGTGAACAACGCTTTCCTCCATGTCTACCACAATATCTAAGAAGTTTGGGCGGATTTAGATGTAGCTCCCATATATATGTTCCTCAGATTTTGGGTAATTTGTTGTCATTTTTCAACCGTAGTTATGACAGTTTGAACATAGTTGCTCGAAATTTGATACGGATTGTTTAATAACCCATCTGAAAACATCCGCCGAGGTACATCAAAATTGGTTCAGAATCAGATATAGCTCCCACATTGTACCTGTAGCGTAAGTTTAGAGTATAATAAAGTCGGCACCGCCCGACTGTTGCCTTTCCTTACTGGTTTTACAGTAATAATCTTCTTATATATAAAAATCTATTTGTGTTCAAAACTAGCTGAACAGATTACCTTGAAAATGTTCACAGATTGTGTAGGTAGGTCAGGTAGGAAACAGGCTATATAATTTTTGTATATCGGAAGGGGGGCGGACCCTCCCCCTTACCACAAAAGTACTACCCAAATATAAAAGTGTACCGATCGGGACCATATGGGACTCAAATGAAAGGTATTCAGGACTATAGTACGAATTTCATATTAAAAAATGGGTCCAAGTAACTGGAGGGGCCGCCCCAACCCCAAAACCCCCTAAAATAGGTTTATTGGACGACCAAGACAATATAGGACTCAAATGAAAGGTATTCGGGAGTAGGTTGCAGATATGTGAACGAGGGAGAAACAGGCTTCAAAGTTTGATTATATGGGAAGGGGCGGACCCTCCCTCTTACAACAAAAGTACTACCCAAAATATAAAAGTGTACCGATCGGGTTACTATGGGACTCAAATAAAAAGTATTCAGGACTAGAGTACGAATTTCACATTAAAAAATGGGTCCCAGTAACTGGGGGCCGCCCAACCCCAAAAGGTTTATTGGACCAGCATAACAAAATGGGACTGAAATTAAAGGTATTCAAAGTTTGTTGATATGGGAAGGGGCCGGACCCTCCCCCGTTACCCCAAAAACACACCCAAAATCAAAGGTGGACGGATAAGGACAATATGGGTATCAAATGTAAGGTATTGAAGAGTAGTATACGAATATGGTATTACAAATTGGGTCCATGTATCCAGGAAGTCGCCCTAACCCGAAAACTTCTAAAAGCAGACAAATTTAACGTCCATATCGATATGGGGCTCAAATGAAAGGTATTCGGGAGTAGATTTCGAATCTGGTATTCAGAATCAGATCGAAGTGTAGGGGTCACCCCCCAAAAACGCCCCAAATGGGAATATTACCCACCATGACTATATGAGACTCGGTTTGTTTGTTCCGTGGAATCAAAAACGATCCTTACCCCAAAAACGCCAACCAAAAGCAAAAGTGGACTGATAGGGACAATATGGGTATCAAACCTCAAAACTTCTAAAAGCAAACAAATTGAACGTCCACATCATTATGGGGCTCAAATGAATGGTGTTCGAGTAGATTTCGGGTCTGGCATTCAAAATCAGATCGAAGTATAGGGGGTCACCACACCCCCCTAAAACGCCCCAAATGGGTATATTATCCATCAGGGCTATATGAGACTCGGATTGTTTGTTTGTTCTTTGGAATCAATAACGATCCTTACCCCAAAAACGCCAACCAAAAGCAAAAGTGGACTGATAGGGACAATATGGGTATCAAATGAAAAGTATTGTAGACTAGCAAACGAATATAGTATTAAATTTTGGGTCCAAGTACCCAGCAGGGATTTGAGTCGAAAAGTCTCCACTAAAAATCACTTCTCATTGCCCTAATTTTCGAAATTCCCAGATCTCGAAGATTGGTTGTGATTCGTTCGAAATTTTTTTGCTCTCTCACAGTCCCCAAACACAAAACATGGTTTCTATTGTTGGGGTCGGTTGCCGCGGGGAACGCCCAAAACCCGTCACACGGATTTAGAGACCATTCACGATAACACCGAGCTATGTGTTTGTGGAGCCGCCCCACTCCATATTATCTACCTGTTATAAAGAAGCTATTTGGGGTGAAAATTTATTGATTTTCGGGAAATTGATATCCATTTTTGGAGGCCACCGTAGCGTAGAGGTTAGCATGTCCGCAGTGCGACACCTCTTCGGAGAGAAGTTTTACATGGCATATTACCTCACAAATGTTGCCAGCATTAGGAGGGGAAAGCCACCGCTGAAAATGATTTCTGATGTTCTCGCCAGGATTCGAACACAGGCGTCCTATAACATCAGAAATCATTTTCAGCGGTGGCTTTCCCTTCCTAATGCTGGCAACATTTGTGAGGTAATATGCCATGTAAAACTTCTCTCCGAAGAGGTGTCGCACTGCGGCACGCCGTTCGCACTCAGCTATAAAAAGGAGGCCCCTTATCATTGAGCTTAAACTTGAATCGGACTGCACTCATTGATAGGTGAGAAGTTTGCTCCTGTTCCTTAATGGGATGATCATGGACAAAATTTGCATTTGTATTTGATATCTATTTTCGGGACAAAGACCCTGGGGTCCACCCCACGCTCAAACACAACTTTTTTACCGATCATGCCATTAAGGGGCTCATATGAAATGTTTTTCAAAGTAGCGCTTCTTATATTTACTTTAATGACCAAGTGACCACCCCCGAAAAACACCCTTAACCGGAAATATTTACCAATACGGTTATGTATGACTCAAAAGAAAGGCTTTTGGGAGTAGAGTAAAAACCTGCCCAGAAATCGAGGAGGGCAAACTTCTCACACCTCTAAGAGCGCTTTCCGATTTAAGTTTAAACTCATAACGGGCCTTTTTTATAGCCGAATCCGAACGGGGTGCCGCAGTGCGATACCTCTTTGGGTAGAATTTTTTATATCACCATGCATGGCGTGGTACCTCGCAAATGTCGCCAGCATTAAGAAGGGATAACCACCGCTTTAAATTTTGTCCGATGTTTTCGTCAGGATGCGAACGCAGGCGTCCGGCGTCATAGGCGGACATAGGTTAAAGTGGCACGATATTCTATATTCACATTCAGGCCCAAGTGTCTTTAACCTAAAAACATATTAGAGAGTTGAATAAGGTGCAGTGGAGTGGGACTGGTTCGGCTAGTGGAATAAACTTTACCATGCACATTCCGTTAAGAAACCGGGGCTTTTTCTCTCATATCGAAGAGTGCAGTCCGATTAAAGTTTTGGCTCAGTGATAAGAGCCCGCTTAGCCATACCACATCGAAGAAAAATTGTATGTGGCTAGATTGCTCACAAATGTCGCCAGCATAAGTGAGGGAATAACAACCGCTGAAAATCTTTTCTGATGTTCTCTTCGAAATATGAACCCAGACGTCCGGCATAGCATCCTACTCCCAATTTTTTTAATCAGGGCCTACTTTTTCATTTTTTTAAAACCATTTGGCATATAATAGCGTTTGACATTCATTTCAAGTTTTCAACGCTGTATTATTTAAAATTATTCAACAAAAATTAATTCATATTAAACCATGATGGCATTTTACTTCGGGCATTAGAAATGCCATGAATGTGATGAATGCAACTAGGATGCCTGCATCCTTTTTTTGCATAGCCAACAACAACATGCGACCTGTGTGCATGTGTGTATCTAAGTGTGAATGTTTGCATTTGCCTTGTGTGCCTCGGCACATACACCATCTAAATGGCTGTGTTGTTGACCAACAACAAATGTTGTTGCGACGACCAGATGGCGATAAGAGCGCCAAAGGTCAACAACGAGATCCGAATGCCTGATATGAAATGTTATGCGAATTGATGCGTTCTTGGCATGCCTTCATCACGTTTCACTTGCCACCTGTTGACTGGCAAGAAACGAGGCGATTGCTGGAACAACATGGTATTCTAACATGCAAATGTGGAAAGCACAAGGCTGGGTTTTAGGGTACCTCTAGCATGATACGGCAAAAGAAAACAGGGGCAATTAATTAGTTAATGAACATTTTAAAAAACTAAAACGATAGGAAAAGCATTAGATAGCTTGATAATCTTTAAGTGGAAAAACAAGAAATTAAAAAAATTTTCAACATTTTGTATTACAAAATTACCGGAGATGCAAATGGAAAAAGAAAGACAAAGATAGCAACACACACCAACCACTATGGGACGCGTTTCGTCTTTGGTTAGAAGACTTTTCAATCATATTAGGTGTGATCGCTTCAAGGGCCGTGGGTTGGTATGCTGTATTTGAATCGTTTTAATCGCGAAAACGCATCTATGATACAATTACCACATTAACCAAGCTCGAGAACCCTGCTTATTAGCTGTACTTTTCCTAATCCATGTATTTTTGTGTAATGACAGACATTCTATCTGTGACAAATTACACTTCTTCCGTACTACACATGATATTGTTCATCTGTTGGAAGTTGTATTGATGGCTTCGAACACTAAGACAACGGCAATGGCTCTCGCTGTTGCTCCGTGTGGGCTGGGTACTTGGACCCAAATTCGTGTTCTGATCTCTAATTCGTGTTCTGATCTCCAATACCTTTCATTTGATACCCTTATTGTGTCCATCGGACCACTTTCGGATATGGGTGGCGGTTTTGTTGTAAGAGGGAGGGTCCGCCTCCACCCGATATTTAAAAATTATATAGCCTATGTTTCCTTTCAAACAAACGTGCACAATCTACGAACATTTTAAGAAAATCCGTTTAGCCAAGTATCATATAGTCATTATAGGTCTAATGGCGTTTTTGGGAGGTGGCATGACTTCCTATACTTTGATCTGATTTTGTATGCCAGATTCGAAATCTACTCCCCAATACCTCTCATTTGAAGCCCATATTGAAATGAACGTCCAATATGTCTGTTTGGGGGAGTTTTGGGATTGGGGCGACCCGATGGGTACTTACACTCAAATTTTAATAACATATTCGTATTCTACTCTCCAATACCTCTCATTTGATATCTATATTGTCCCAATTGATCCACTTTTAATTTTGGGTTGTGTTTTTGGTATAAGGGGGAGGGTCCGTCCCCCTTTCGACACCGAAAAATTTTATAGCCTATGTTTCCTACACAATATGCAAAAATTTCAAGAAAATTGGTTCTGCCGTTTTTCAGTCTATACGGAACAAGCAAATCAAGTCCCATATAGCCGTGATTAGCAATTAAGCCCATTTTGAGCGTTGTTGTGGGGGTGGGGGTATACTTCGACATGTATTTGTAAGACAAATTCGTTATCTACTACCGCATACTTTTCATTTGATATCCATATTGTCCTTATCGGTGCTCTTTTGATTTTGGGTGAAGTTTTTGGGGTAAGGGTGGAGGGTCCGCCCCCTTCCGTTATCAATAAATTATAAAGCCTATTCCTCGTTCCTGACCATATTCGTAATCTACTCCCGAATACCTTTCATTTGAGTCCCATATTGTCATTATCGTTACATGAACCTATTTTGAGGTGTTTTGGGGCTGGGGCGGGCCCCAGGTACTTGGACCCAACTTTTATTAGGGTCCAAGTACTATACTCTTGAATACCTTTCATTTGAATCCCATATTGTCCCGATTGGTGCACTTTTATTTTTGGGTAGTACCTTTGGGGTCCCCTACCCCAAGGGGGAAGGGTCCGTCCCCCTCCTGATATCAAAAAATTGTATAGCCTAGGTTTCCTTCCAGATCAACCTACACAATCTGTGAAAATTTCAAGGTTATCGGTTCAGCCGTTTTTGAGTCTATACGGAACAAACAAACAAACCGACAAACAAACACAAATTGAATTTTATAAAGGGTGATTTTTTTGAGGTTAGGATTTTCATGCATTAGTATTTGACAGATCACGTGGGATTTCAGACATGGTGTCAAAGAGAAAGATGCTCAGTATGCTTTGACATTTCATCATGAATAGACTTACTAACGAGCAACGCTTGCAAATCATTGAATTTTATTACCAAAATCAGTGTTCGGTTCGAAATGTGTTCATTCACCGTAACGTTGCGTCCAACAGCATCTTTGAAAAAATACGGTCCAATGATTCCACCAGCGTACAAACCACACCAAACAGTGCATTTTTCGGGATGCATGGGCAGTTCTTGAACGGCTTCTGGTTGCTCTTCACTCCAAATGCGGCAATTTTGCTTATTTACGTAGCCATTCAACCAGAAATAAGCCTCATCGCTGAACAAAATTTGTCAAAATTTGAACACATTTCGAACCGAACACTGATTTTGGTAATAAAATTCAATGATTTGCAAGCGTTGCTCGTTAGTAAGTCTATTCATGATGAAATGTCAAAGCATACTGAGCATCTTTCTCTTTGACACCATGTCTGAAATCCCACGTGATCTGTCAAATACTAATGCATGAAAATCCTAACCTCAAAAAAATCACCCTTTATATAAGATGGGGTCTTAGACGAATATTTCGAGGAGTTACAAACAGAATGGCGAAATGAGTATGCCCCCATTCTATGGTGGGATGTATAACAAGTAAAAACTAGCTAAGTTTGTCCGGGCTGAATCTTGGTAGCCCACCACCATGGATTCTGTTAAAACACCATGGATTCTGCTAAAACGGGAAATCGGTTTATATGGGAGCTATATCAGGTTATCGACCGATAAAGACCGTACTTGGCGCAGTTGTTGGAGTCGTAAATTCCGTCCGAAATTTAAGCCAAATGAAATAACAATTGCAGTTTCCTGGGACTTACGAAGCCAAATCGTAACATTGGTTTATATGGGAGCTATATCTACATTTAAATTTGTAGGGGCAATTTGCAAGCCCGACGTATAGTAATAAGAAGTACCTGAGCAAAATTTAAAGCGGATATGTCTATTCGTTCGAGCGCTATCGATTGATTTCCACAGACAGACGGACAGACATGGCTAAATGCAAATTTGCCCATAAACATTCCATTAGAGAACAAGGGCAAACTTCTCACATATCAATGAGTGATGTCCTATTCAAGCTTAAGCTTAATGATATAGGGAATTCCTTTTTATAGCCGAGTCCGAACAGCATGTCGCAGTGCGAAACCTCTTTAACGAGAGGTTTCACATGGCTTATATGCATGCCATAGTCCCTCAATGAGTCGCTAGCACTAGGAGGGAGAACCACTGCAGAAAAATTCTTTTCCAATGTTGTCCCCAAGATTCGAATCCAGACGTTCAGCATCATACGCGGACATGCCTACCACTGCGGACGTCTTGATATTCTTAGTAGTATCATAGAATTTCAAGACGATCAGGAATATATACACTCTGTTGGATTTCAAATCATTATATCGATGAGTTACAAATGGAATGACGGTGTAAGTATACCGCTATGATATGATATAACAAAACGAAATGTTTCCTAAACTCAGGGGCATTTTATCGCCACTCCTATGGGTGACCACCATAAATGACCTATTACGGATGATGACTGAGGAGGGATTTGAACCCGTCTGCTACGCCGACGATGTTATAACACTTCTAACGGGTAAGGATCCGAAAGAGCTATGCATAAGGGCCGAAAGGGTCTTGCATATGGCATATGACGGGCTTGACCCAGAGGTCTCAATGTTAATCCAGAGAAGACTGAAATATGCCTGTTCACGAGGAAGACGAAGGTGGGCCAATGTAACGCAATAAGACGATTTCGATATCTGACAAGGTCAAATACTTAGGTGTGATCTTTGACAGGAAACTGAATTGGAAGTGTCACATTCAGGAGCGTACTGAGAAGGCTCACAGATGTTTGGCACTATGTAGACGGGCCGTAGGCTCGAAATGGGGCCCGAATCCGAGAATAGTCCACTGGCTCTACAGAAGCGTGATTAGACCAATACTTATTTTCGCCTCAGTAGTTTGGTGGGTTGCTATGAAGAAAAAGTGCAACATAAGGACCATACAACAGGTTCAGAGAACATGTTGTCTTGGCATGGGCGGAGCGAGGAGGACCACACATACTAGGGCATTGGAGATTATTCTAGATATCCGACCCATTGACATACAGATTAGGTGTGAGGCAGTCACTACGGCTATGAGACTTAAGGCGATGGGAGAATGGATTGAGGATGGGAGCAGCTCATACCATTGCAGAATAATCGAGGCGACGATAGGAAACCTGGAAGGAAGGGAAGAGGTTTCCGATCGGATACCTGAGATGAATCTTGAAGTCGAGTGCGAGGCACTGTTGCCATCGGCACAGTCTTGCATTGACGGAACCCTAGTATTGCCATCTGGAAGATCATATTACAGGGATGGATCAAAGCTAGAGGACAGAGTGAGGAAAAGGTTTCCGATCGAAAAGGAAGAGGTTTCCGATCGGATACCTGAGATGAAATTTGAAGTCGAGTTCGAGGCACTGCTGCCATCGGCACAGTCTTGTATTGATGCAACTCTAGTATTGTCATCTGGAAGATCATGTTTTATGGATGGATCAAAGCTAGAGGACAGAGTGTGCCTGGGGGTTTACATTGAGAACCTGGGGACTGAGATCTGGCCACAATACGGTCCTGCAGGCGGAGATGCGGGCGATCACGGAATGCGTGAAGTGGTGTGGTGCTAACGCAAGGACGTCGAGTGTGAACATCTTTATCGGCAGTAAAATTGCCGTAAGGGCAATGACAAACAGGACGGTAAGGTCACGAACAGTCTTGCAGTGTAAGAAAGAGATTAACGCCTTCTCTGAGGATGCCAAAATCCGCATCGTGTTGGTGCTGGGCCATAACGGAGTAAGGGGAAATGAAAGGGCAGACGATTTGGAGGGGAAGGCCAGAGTACTGCCGTCAATAAACTTGGTTAACTCGCAGACTTTCGGGTCGACGTAGTCCGAGTTAAGGGAGTGGGTGACGAATGCGCATGCAACATAAGGGCAATAACAATCAGGACGGTAAGGTCATGAACTGTCTTGCAGTGTAAGAAGGAGATTAACGCCTTCTCTTAGGATGACAAAATCTGCATCGTTTGGGTGACGGGCCATAACGGAGTAAGGGGAAGTGAAAGAGCAGACGATTTGGCGGTGAAGGCCAGAGGACTACCGTCAACAAGCTTGGTTAATCTGAAGCCTTTCGGGACGACGCAGTACGAGTTAAGGGATAGGTCGACGAATGCGCATGCAACATTGTAGAACAGCGAAACAGTCGACAATGGCAAAATCCACATCGTTTGGGTGCCGGGCCACAACGGAGTAAGGGGAAATAAAAGGGCAGACGACCAATACTGCCGTCAATAAACTTAGTTAGGACTGCCGTCAATAAACTTGGTTAACCTGAAGCCTTTCGGGTCGACGCAGTCCGAGTTAAGGGAATGGGCGACAAATGCACATGCAATATTGTGGAACATCGAAACGGTCGTTAGGACGGAGAAAATCCTTTGGGAGGATTCAGATCGTGAGAAGACGACGCTATTACTGAAAGGAAGCAAGAAGGAGGTCAGTATAGCTATTGGTATCATAACGGGACACATAGGACTACGAGCTCACTTATGTAACATTGTGGAACAGCGAAATGGTCGTTAGGACGGAGAAAATGCTATGGGGGTATCCAGATCGTAAGAAGACGACGCTATTACTGAAAGGAAGCAAGAAGAAGGTCAGTATAGCTATTGGTATCATAAAGGGACACATAGGACTACGAGCTCGCTTATGTAAAATCGGTGCGGCAAGTGATGGCATGCATGTATTTTGCAGCGGGGAAGATGATGAGAGGTTGGAGCATTTCCTTTGTCATTGCCGGGCTTTCGCATTCAACAGATACCGGCACTTAGGTGAAGACACAATATCAGACATGAACCAACTTAGGGGAGAGGGTATTGAAAACAGTTTAGGATTTTATAAGTAGCACGGAATTCCTAACTTAAAATTTTCTTTTTAGAGGTTACTTTATAGTCCTTAGAGCGCACAACAAGCAGATTACTGGCATAGGCGTATGTCCATAGTGTCATGGGGCGGATTAATATCTACACCCTCTTTTCAACCTAATCTAAGCTAACCTAAAGTCAAAATTTCCATAAGAGTTAGGAAGGGTAAAACCCCATCCAGATACCATAAATTACAAATAACTGCCCAAAGCCCACAATAAAACAAAATTATTAACCAAATTCCATTAAACAAATTCTGAATGTTCGGTAAAGTGTCTAAATCAATTTATGTGCTATCTGCACAACCCCTTTCGCCAACAATGCTCCACAAGCCATCTGAGCATAAATAAACCATTTGAAAAATTATTTCATTTTTCAAAGGAACAAAAAAAAAAACAAATAAATTATATAGCACACAACATAATCCACCAATTATTCTAATATATTACTGGACACGTATGATGGAGGGGGGTGGGGGACATCAAATAAATTAAAATTTATTTATTGGCCAGGAAAATTATCAAAATACCATGTTCGCACCCCTCCCCTCGGCACAAAACACAAAGCATTTTTTCCCTGAATTACTCTGCGTTATTGAGCATAGAAGGGCGCTACACAAAATGCCATACGTCAAATAAATGATATTATTGTAAAATAAACAATACACAGGTACAATTTATTACTGTCCAGAGCAGATCTTCGTTATTTTTTTTGTTCTAGTGTGGTGGGGGAAAACACGAAGAAAATATTTGGGGAATCAAAAGTTGTAATAAAACATCAATGCTGTCTCGTAAATATGCCTAAAAGCCAGCCAACCCCTCCCGTGGGTGGGGGTTCTAAGGATGGCTGCATAAACTGAATCACAAATTATGGCAAAGAATTCGTATTGGCCATGGCAGTGATAATGAATTATATTCCTGCTGATGATGGCAATAATAAATTGTACTCTGGAGAGTTTTTGTTGTGGTTTTCTTCTCCAGCAAAAGGTTATGGCATTTTTCATGTGGGCTGGTTGGGAAATATTGAATAGCATAAGGACACAAGGTAGGTGGGCCAGAAAAATAATCAATAATTAATATTTGCTAATGGAAGGATATATAAATAAAAATCCAATTAAAATATGTAATTAGGCAAATTTGTCATCGTCATTTATATTTCAATGTCATAATATTTCAAGGCATTAAGTATGTGATCTGTTTATGCTGATAGCAATGGTGTTACAAATTATTCAATTTCCACATAAATGTTTTAAAATAGATGCCGATACTGTCCTTAGAGGCATTTGGAAAAGAAAAAACCGAGATTTATTTATTATTATTGGGTTGCCCAAAAAGTAATTGCGGATTTTCCATATAGTCGGCGTTGACAAATTTTTTCACAGCTTGTGACTCTGTTATTGCATTCGTTCTTCTGTCAGTTATCAGCTGTTACTTTTAGCTTGCTTTAGAAAAAAGTGTAAAAAAAGTATATTTGGTTAAAGTTCATTCTAAGTTTTATTAAAAATGCATTTACTTTCTTTTAAAAAATCCGCAATTACTTTTTGGGCAACCCAGAATTGCTATAATTATTATAGTAAAATTGGGCAGCTGGTGTAATGCTTGAATTTGGTCAAGTGTTTAAATATGTTGATTTGTGGGAATTCATAATAAGAATGGGCCTGACAACTTTTCCTTTTTAATACTAAAAAGGATGTAAAAAAAGGATCACGTGTGCCGATGTTTTCCAACTTTACAGCTGGCGGCAACCTAAAAATAGGCTCAATTTTCCCATATGAACTAAGTTAATTAGAGTATATTTTTAATAGTTGAATGAAACGCGCTATTTCTCTTCTTTGTTTAAATTATTCTTAAATATAAATTTTTTATAAGTTAAATAAATAGTGTGATTTTAGTTGAATTTTTAGTCCTTCCATATTTCATATTTATATTTTGAAAATAATGTAATTTTGAAAACTTTTTTTTATATTTATAGGTAAGCTCCGTTTATAGAAGATAATTGGAATCAACAGCGTGAGTCATAAAACAAAATCACAATTTTTATACCACCACTATTAAGGCCTCATTCTTATGCACCAGTCTGAAAAGCATGCCACAGGGTGACAAAACTAAAAGTTTGACTTGGCTGAAGGACATTAATGTTTCGCACTTCGGAATAGGTAATTATTTACGCCAGAAATGTTAAAGCCGAGATAGCTAAACAAATAAAAAAAATTAAAAAAAAAACTTTTGTTTCAAAAGCTGCGCCAATATTTGTTTATATTGAAACTCAATAGCCCAAAGAATTAATTGACCACCACATTGGCGTAGATAGACAATTTCTCTTGGGGGGAGGTGGGTGACTACGATCCATAAAAAAATTAAACAAATTTTGTTTTGCTTTCTTATAACAAAAAAATAATTCGAACACTTACGTTTCAAAATTAAGTCATTGGGGGTCGTTTTTAACACATAAAAGGCCTTGATATTGGTTTCACGAAAGCAATGGGCTTACGCCTTATTTTGCCGAAAACTAAGAGCTAATGTTGCCAGCACTTTTTATCGAGTGCGGCTGTGATGCACAAACAAGCCATCCTTTGGATCCGGTTAAGTATTGAGCAGTAGGTGGATTTTTGAAGCGCCGTCCACCAGACCACTACACCATATAGCATAATAGATCTGACAACTGCAGTATATACCCAATGCATGACACGCGGTCTAAATCCCCAACTTTTGCCAATGGCTCTCTTGCAGGTGTATAGGGCAAGAGTGGCATTTCTTGTCCTTTTCAAAATGTTGGAATTGCAGTTCAGTTTCCAGTCCAGCAAAACACCCAGGTACTTTGCGCTTCTCCATCCAAGAAGACAGGTTCCACTGTAGGCAACTTGTATCTCCTGATGAAAAGAACTACTTTTAATATGGGTACCACATGTATTGAAAGAAATTCATTTAACAAACCGAATCAACGCTTGTGATATGCACCTTAAACGCAATGAATTCGATCCGTTTTTAAAACGAATCATAACTGGAGATGAAAAATGGATTGTTTACAACAACGTTAGTCGAAAACGATCATGGTCCAAGCATGGTGAACCAGCTCAAACCACTTCAAAGGCTAATATCCACCAAAAGAAGGTTATGCTGTCTGTTTGGTGCGATTGGAAGGGTGTGGTATATTTTGAGCTGCTTCCAAGGAACCAAACGATTAATTCGGATGTTTACTGTCAACAATTGGACAAATTGAATACAGCCATCAAGGAGAAGCGACCAGAATTGGTCAATCGTAAAGGTGTCATATTCCGCCAGGATAACGCTAGACCGCACACATCTTTGGTCACTCGCCAAAAACTGAGTGAGCTTGGCGGGGAACTTTTGATGCATACACCCAATAGGCCTGACCTTGCACCATCAGACTACCATTTATTTCGATCTTTGCAGAACTCCTTAAATGGTAAAACTTTCGGCAATGATGAGGCTATAAAATCGCACTTGGTTCAGTTTTTGCAGATAAAGGCCAGAAGTTCTATGAGCGTGGAATACTAAATTTGCCAGGAAGATGGCAAAAGGTTATCGAACAAAATGGCAATTATATATTTGATAAAAGTTCATTCTAAGTTTTGTTAAAAATGCATTTACTTTCTTTTAAAAAATCCGCAATTACTTTTAAGGCAACCCAATATTTTGTCATTTGTCAACCGTAGTTATTACAGTTTGAACATATATGCTTGAAATTTGATACGGATTGTTTAATAACCCATCTGTAAACATCCACCGAGATCCAAGATTATTGGTTCAGAATTAGATAAAGATCCCACTTTGTACCTATAGGGCAGGTGTAGGGTATACAGTCGGCACCTTCCGATTTTTGCTTTCCTCACTGGTTATCTTGAAAAAAAAGACACAAAGTTCTGCAGCATCAAGTAAATTCCCAAATTCTTTAACATCAAGTGAAAAATAGTTCATCTAAGGAAATATTTCCTTCAAAAGTTCCAAAATTGAAGATCATAAAGAAAAAGTAAGGACAAATTTTTTTTGGTATTGTTATCAGGTCTCGCTGATATTACTTGATGGGAGGTTCAAAATGGGTAAACTTGAATATGCACGCAATTCAAATAACTGTCATTAATACGCTATCAAACGATACTTCAAGTCAACATCAATAAATTAATACTTGAATTGTTTAAGTAGACCAAAAATATCTTCCTACACATAAATTCTCAACAATACGAGTATTGTAGTAATTCATAAATTACACTTGAGTATTGAGAAATGTTTGCAATAAAATCTCTAAGCACTTTAAGTGCCAATATTTATATTCCCATCGAAAACAGTAGGACAAACTTGAAAATAAATCAATATTTTCCGTTTATTGAAATTAACATAATTTTGTTTTCGGATATCGTTTCTAGAGCAAGGTAATCAATTGAATACTTGAAATGTTTCAATAAGTGTAGCAATTATCCCCTACATAGACAAATGGTGCCACAAGCTACCTGCAAGAATATAAAAATTGGAACAGAATTTGAAAACTCTTCAATTGGATATATTTATATTGCTATCGAAAAAGCACAGAATTTTTTTGGCCCAAAATTCGAATTATCATGAATATGGCAATGAATTCTAGTGTGGATTACTACAAGCATATGCTTGAATTATTTAAGTACGCCAATAATCTCATCCAATTTGTCCCCAATCAAGCCCTGGGTTAACCAATTTCCCCCTTGATTGGTAGAATCGCTAAAGGCCCATCATAGATTTTATCCCCATAGCATCTATCACATCTATGTAGGCGACATTGGAAGCTTTACAATGCCATAGTGAAGGTTATGTCTGACTTATTGTCGTTCTTCATAAGTGTCACTAACACCATCATCGCATCAGGGATGTAATACTTAATTATGCAGAAATGAAAATATGACCTTAATTATGTCTGTCAAGTGATTGCATTAATTCGAACGAGGCTCGAAAAGTCAGTCAGCAATAAGGTTGACATACTCTCAATCTCTTTCAAGGCACCAATCACAGTGTAAGAGGTGTTTGTGCGAGAGCATATCGGTGTGTGTAGTATACAAGCAATCCCCCTATACAATCAACATGGTAAATAATTACTAGAGCTCACTAGAGCCTTTAGTTTTAGATACATATGTAAATTCCTGATTTGTGCTGAGTACTGCAACAAAAGTTTGTCGAAGGGTATCTCCTCCATGTTATAAGAAGGATATGCGCAGTGAATGTGAGTGAAGGTAGTGAAAATGTTAAAGTTTATACATTTTCATGATTTTTGACATTTATTGAACTTACAATTCTTTCATTGGCTTTAATTTTTCTTATTTAACTAAAAACAAGTAACATGGCATTAAGTTCGGCTGTACTGAACTTTAGATATCCACCACCTTGGATATATGTATTAACCATCTTTCGTCATCATACGGTGAAAACCCCATAATTTAAGAACACATTTGAACCAAACTCGGCACGGACGTCAAGACGGTAAAACAGAATATTGGCCTATGCTGTAGCTATCTTCTTTATCTTCTATTACATAAAAATGAAATTGTTGCGCTTTGTTTGTTTGTCTGTTCACAGATGGTAGAGTTTGAGTCCCCGGTGAAAATAGGGTACTACATTTTTCTTATATCCAAAGGGGGGGCGGACCCTCCCCCTTACCAATAATTTTCAAAAACGCACGATCTCGGAGATGAGTGCACTGATTTAGGCAAATTTTTGTATGCCACCTTACGGTACCCCAAAAACACGAAATTGGTATACAATTTTGAGGTCAAATAAACTGGGGGGACGCCCCCTCCCAAAACCCACCCGAATGGACATGTTTACCGATGGGGTCAATATGGGTATCAAATGAAAGGTATTTAAGAGAAGAGTACGAACTTGGTATAAAAAGGTCACCCTTAGTGTCGGGGGGTTCCCTACCCTCAAAAAAAAAAAACCACCCAACAGGATACTTTTACCGCTTTGGGCAATGAGAGGTGTTTAAGAGTAGAGTAAGAACTTGGCATAAAAATGTCATCCTAAGTGTCATCCCCAAAATCACCACACCCAAAACAGGATACTTTTACCTCTTTGGGCTATATGGGTATCAAATGAAAGGTGTTTAAAGTAGAGTACAAATCTGACATACAAATTTGTTTCTTGATGTCTGAGGTGTCCCGCCACCCCTCCACCAGGACATATTTACCGATTGGGACAATGCAAATTTTGCCCATAAACATTCCACTAAGGAACAGGAGCAAACTTCTCACATGTCAATGAGTGCAGTCCGATTCAAGTTTAAGCTCAATGATAAGGGGCCTCCTTTTTATAGCCGAGTCCGAACCGCGTGCCGCAGTGCGACACCTCTTGGAGAGAAGTTTTACATGGCATAGTACCTCACAAATGTTGCCAGCATTAGGTGGGGGAAAACCACCGCTAAAAATTTTATCGTATGGTCTCGCCAGGATTGCGCCCCACAACCACAAAAAACCCTCAAAAGGGCATATTTACCGATTTTGACAATGATGCGTTGTGGATACGCACAACCTCGGGTGTATATATAAAGCACTTTTCGTCATAATCCAGAGAAAAATGCATTATAGCAGCTATATTGAAATAGGGTCGGCATGAACATTGAGTGGTCTAGTAAATACAAATCACTGTTCAATTTTTGTTCAATATTGGTCTCTTTGGCAGCTATATCCAAATATAGACCGATCTGAACCATATAAGACACGGATGTGGAAAAGCTTATCATAAGACACTGTGTCAAATTTCAACGAAATCAAATAATAAATACAACTTTTATAGGGCCAAGACCTTAAATCGAAAGATCGGTTTATGTGGCAGCTATATCCAAATCTGGACCGATCTGGGCTGTCTGCAAAAGTGATATCGAGGCGCCTAATACAACTCACTGTCCCAAATTTTAGCGAAATTGGACAATAAATACTCCTTGTATGTGCTTTTGACCTTAAATCAGAGATCGGTCTATATGGCAGTCAAATACAACGCATTGTACCAAATTTTAGCGAAATCGGCCAAGAACTTAAATCGGGAGATTGGCATATACATACATATGACAGCTATAGCTAAATTTAGGCTAATCTGAACCACATACGGCAAGGATGTCTAAAATTCATACGCTACTCATTGTCTAAATTTCACAGAAATCGAACAGTAAATGCGCCTTTAATGAGTACAAGACCTGACTTTGATAGCATACTCGGTATGAATGTCATGGGCATAACATAAGTCATTGTGCCAAAGTTCAGTGAAATCGGTTAATAAATTCACCTTTAATGGGCCTACACCTTGAAATCGGGAGATCGGTACAAATGCAGATATATGCAAATTTGGATCTATTAGTACGAAACACAATTCACTGTACAAAATTTCTGCGAATCGGACAATAAATGCGACTTTTATAGGCCCAAAACCTTACTGGCCGGTATATATGACAGCTTAATCCAAATATGGACCGATCTGGGCCGTTTTGAACATGGATTTCAAGGGGCCTAATACAACTCACCGTCCTAAAATTCAGCGAAATCGGATAATTCAGCGAAATAATGTGGCCTTAGTTGGCCTAAGTCCTTGAATCTGCAGATCGGTCTATATGGGGGCTTATCAATATATAGTCAGATATAGCGCATCTTCGAACTCAGCCTGCCTATTGACAAAGAAAAAACCTGTGCAAAATGTCAGTGCAATATCTCCATTTTTAAAGACTTAAGCAAGATTTCAACAGACAGACGGACGGACATGGCTAGATCTTCTTAGATTTTCACGACGATCAAGGATATATACACTTTAAAGAATCACAAATGGACATTTCGATGTGTTTCAAACGGAATGACAAAATGAATATACCTCCATCCATCTGTGGTGGATTAAAAAAAACTTAAAATCCAAAAGGATTTTATTAGTTCGACACTGCAAATTATCAGGCTATGAACTGTAGGAGGGAGAAACTGACGGTTAGAGAGTAACACGACGGTATTGACGATGACATTAGCCACGCTGATCAAATACATCTGCAATTTCTTTTCAATAAACAATTAAATCCTTCATTTTCTCATTGTCATTAGGTCGACTCATTCCCCTTTGGGAGAAGTAACATTTAAATAAAATATCAACATTTAAATTCATGCTCTCAAACTGAAAATTAGCTACGTTTACATTCATGATTCGCTGAGCTTAGATATTATGGGTATATACCTAATCATATTATTGTAATTATCCAAGTTATGATTTAATTATTTCCAAGGACTTCTATGGGAATAAGGGCAATGTATGAAAATATTTTGCAACTGGTAGGACATTAAAAACTTGTTGTAGCATTTAAAAAGTTGACATGACAAGCTGGCTGGGAACAGGTTGGCATTTTAACATTTACGACACCTTGACATGTATGTAATCCCAGTTAGTAATGTACATCAACCCTTTCACTACGGATGTCCTCATTAGAGGACATGACTTTAAGAATCCACTATTCATTACTCATAAGAGTTTTGTTATTCTTTTGAATGTATTAACGGTACTTAGTCAGCTTTATTTTGATTTTGTGTGAACCTTTCGGCTAAAAATCCACATTTACGTTTTTTCTTAAATTAGATTTGAATAATTGTGGTGATAATATATAAACAATGATTTTTTTCTAGAAAGAAGAAGTGTTGCTTAGTAAATTGCATAGGAAAAACTTATAGAACTTTCACATTGAAATTTGTATGATCCGGATTTAACTAAATCAAAAAAACAATATATGGTAAAACTCATCAAAAACACAGGATTTAGCTCTTAAATCTCGAAACGGCCCTAAATCCGGATTTAGTGGTCAATGTAAACGTACTTTTAGAGATCAAGCCTAAAGTGAGTGTAGTGTATTTCAATATATTCCTGTCCTTTGTAATGGGCATCGGTGGTTAACAGTTGTAAGATCTTAACTAAGTTAACACAGTTTATTTACCGATTAAGAACAAACTTGGCATGTATGTTGAAATCCATAACCAGGGTCATCGTGTGATTTCAACAAAATCGGATAAAAATTGCTTCCTCAAGGGGCTCAAGACGTCAAAGCGGTTGATGGTTGTACAGTAATGGAAAAAATAAAGGGGCAAAAGTGATTATAAAACCACTAAGGAAGGGCAAAACTCGGGCGGTGCCAACTGTATAAAACCCTACACCTACCCTTTAAGTACAATGTGGAAGTTATATCCATTTCTGAACCATTTTTGATGGACCTCGGTGAGCAAAAATATGTTCAAACTGTAATAACTACGGTTGACAAATGACAATATTATTGCAAATTACCCAAAATCTGACGAAAATATATATGGGAGCTATAACTAATACTAAACCGATTTCCATAAAATTCGCCAGTAATTTCGAGAGCCATTAGAAAATCCTTTCTGCCACATTTTGAGAGAATTGGGAAACAAATTACTATTTTATTGCATTATTACTGCAAATCGGACGAACATATATATGGAAGTTATATCCAAATCTGAACCAATTTCCCTGAAATTCACGTGTAATGTTGGGAGTCATAAGAAAATCCTTCCTGCCAAATTGCGAGAAAATCGGTTAACAAATGACAATTTTATTGCAGTATTACTGCAAATCGGACGAACATATATATGGGAGCTATATACAAATCTGAACCGATTTTTTCCAATTTCAATAGGCTTCGTCTCTAGGCCGAAAAACACGCCCATACCAAATTTGAAGACGATCGGATGAAAATTGCGACCTAAAGTTTGTACACAAATTAACATGGACGGACAGACAGACGGACGAACTTAGCTAAATAGAATCAGAAAGTGATTCTGAGTCGATCGGTATCCTTATCAATGGGTCTATCTCTCTTCCTTTTGGGTGCTACAAACTAATTCATCCTGTACCACGGTAGTGGTGTAGGGTGTAAAAAAAACTTATAAAAACCATAAGGGTAATTGCAAATCTTTGTTTTTTATGTCCAGAGGTTTTCAATAAGGTTAAGGTCCCATGATTGCGTTGTGTCTTCCAAACTCGGTACAGAAAGCTTTTGGAACTTAAATGTCGCTGGTCTGGAAGAAAGCTTTGAATCGTTAACTTGCATGAATTGACACTTAGTTGGTATTTTTACTCGGCAAATAGAGACATCGTTGTAATTCAAAGCACACATTTTGTCCATAATCCAAAAAAAGGGGGAGATGTACCCGATACAGAAAAACACCTACAAATCATCAATGAAACGCCACCATGTTTCACGGCCTTCTAGGGGTGCTTGGATTATATTCTTTGATCCTGGCTCGATGAATGTGATTTTTCTTCTTCTTATAAAACAAGCAAATTAACACCACAACCAATGAATATAATCCTAATTAAATGAGATTTAATTTCTTATTTAAGCTCACCGTTAGAAGCTCAACAGGTTTACGAATAGCCAGGATCAATATTTGTTTTGTTCAATACTGTTCGATGTAACTGCAAATAATAGGGAAAAAACTCGATCGAACTTTTCATGTAAGTTCCACGTCAAAGCATTATCCAACGCGCAAAATTTCAGCGAAATCAGATAATGTCTGTTTGCGCTTTTTTATTTTGATCTTTAATGTTTTTTAATGATCTTTAATGTCTTTTAATGTTTCTTGGTTGTGTATTTCAATTTTATATATTTTTTTGTGATTTTTCGAACATCGTCTAGCTCGAGATCATATTCAATGCTTTCTATTCAAAGAATAGGTTAGCCAAGAACTTATATAAGTTGGGCAAGTGCGTGTTATTATTCAAAATACTTTGACTAGCATGGTGGATCGGGATTTCTGATACGCCAAAAATGATTAGGGTGTCCTAGATACCCAACGGCTATTGACTACGCCGTAGGGAACAATAAGTGCTCTAACTCCCCTTAGCGCAGTAAGAGAAGAGAAAGCCCTATTCCGATACAAACTAATCATCAATGCTAAAAACAACCAACACATCAACATAGCATTTGCATGCTCTAGGGTCTTAAGAAGTCTTATCGGTTATTCAGTATATATGGGAGCTGTATCCAAATATTGACCGACATGGCCCATTTTCAAGCCGTCTCAACGATCTACATCTAAAAGAGGTGCCTTGTGCAAAATTTGAAGGCAATTGCTTTAATCGCTTAAAATTCATTCGTTGGTAATTGTTTGCTAGATTGACTCCATTGCCCACTTATATCCTCTCTGAAGCATATTTAGCTACAGAAAAGCCAACTAACATATATTCTCAAAAAAGGCATTTTTGTGTTTCTTAGTACTTAGCAGTAATAACAATTTTATCAGCGCTTTATTCGGTAGTGAAAGGGTTAAGGACTTCTGTACAAATGGTTTGGCCATTTAAAATTAGCTCATATAACTGTGAAGCCTCATTCATTTGGGCTCATTCACAGCGAATATTATTATGAGTGATTTGGGATGAACATTTTTAATGGCTTTACAGCTTAAAGCGTTAAAATTTATGTTTGCGAAACATAATTAGAAGCTGTCGTAGCCGTAGATGAAATTTAATTATAGAGGTTGCACAAAACCTGCCTAACTAATAGAATTTCCTGTTCTAATAATTGCATAGGCATTATTGGTATTGTATTACTGCATTTCAAATTTCTCTGTTATTTACAATAATTATTAGTAATTATTTATTTAACTCACCTGATATTGTTATGCCATCATAGCTGAAATGAAATGAAATGAAAAAACCAATTATAATGTTGTTATCGATTACAAAGTATTCGCAATATAAGCTTATTCTAAGCATGACTTTGATTGATGTACAACCAATAATAATGATGGATCATTTAAGTGCTCACTTGGTTTCCCTGAACTTTCCTTTCAAGCCGCACGCTGTACTAAGCGGCTTTAAAGAAATAAAAACACAGAATCAAACAGGGGGTAAGGCAAGACCAAAATAGGGTGGTGCCTACACCTTCGCAAGAAGGTACTCCCCTATTTGGGAGTATTGGTAAGGCCTTTCAGATATTTTTCACCAATGTGTATACCATATTGGTGCTCTACTCCCAAACACCTTTTTACTCGAGCCTTATATTGCTATGGTCGGTATATATGTCCGGTATGGGGGTATTATTAGTAGTTAGGTGGACCACATATATTGGATTTGTGCTCTAGACCCAAATACCTTCCATTTGAGCATTGGTTTATACTTCCATTTGGCGGGCTTTAGAATTGGGGCGGCCCCCCTAGATATCCCATCCTAAATAAGGATACGAATTTTCTGTTTTTAAGTTATTATAAACAAACTAAGTTCCGCATAAATCTCCCCACCAATCGCGCCACCAATCTCTGTCGTTTTTGAAAATAGGGTAAGGGGAGGGCCGTCCATTAAAGTCTGGATGTTAGATCTACTTCATTCTCTGGGTTTTGGTGGAGGATTGGTGTAGCCAAACCCTTGCCCCGAAAGTGGATATCAGATTCATAATCTACTCCCAAAAACCCACATATTGATAGTCGGTATAAATGAGCACCTTTTTCTCATAATCCACAACTATGTCCAGTTTGAGGGGTATGTATGGTGGGGCGGCCACCAGTTAGCTCTGAAAAAAAATAGCATGGTGCTCTAACTTTCAACTTTTCTTTTATTTGAGCCCCTATTGGGATAGGTTTAAGGGGTGAGACGACCCCTAAAACTTGGCCTCAAAATTGGATATAAAATTCGTTTTCTACCATCAAATACCTATTATTAATAGCAATAGTAGGCGGTTTGAAGGAAGGAGTTTAGGGGAGGATCCTGAAATAATATCAGCATCGTACTAGAGCACTATTTTGTGTTAGACCCATAATTTCAAGCATTTTTAAGGTGGCGATCGTTATATATATTGGGTTGCCCAAAAAGTAATTGCGGATTTTTCATATAGTCGGCAAGCTAATTAATTATACCCTGAATTAATTTGTAACACTCAAAAGGAGGAGAGATAGACCAATTGATAAGTATACCGATCGACTCAGAATCACTTTCTGATTCGATTTAGCTGTCCATGCTAATTTGTGTACAAACTACAGGTCTCAATTTTCATCCGATCGTCTTCAAGTTCGGTATGGGCGTGTTTTTCGGCCTAGAGACGAAGCCTATTGAAATTGAAAAAAAATCGGTTCAGATTTGGATTTAGCTCCCATATATATGTTCGTCTGATTTGCAGTAATACTGCAATAAAATGGTCATTTGTTAAACGATTTTCTCGAAAATTGGCATTAGGGATTCTCCTATGACTCCCGACATTTCAGGTGAATTTCGTTAAAATCGGTTCAGATTTGAATAAAGCTCCCATATATATGTTCGTTCGATTTGCAGTAATACTGCAATAAAATGGTCATTTGTTAAACCATTTTCTCGAAAATTGGCAGGAAGGATTCTCCTACGACATTGCAGGTGAATTTCGTTAAAATCGGTTCAGATTTGGATATAGCTCCCATATATATGTTCCTCCGATTTGCAGTAATACTGCAATAAAATGGTCATTTGTTACCCTATTCTCTCGAAATTTGGCAGGAAGGATAATTCTAATGGCTCTTGACATTACTGGTGAATTTCATGGAAATCAGTTCAGATTTAGATATAGCTCCCATATATATATATCACCCTAATTTTCACTCCTAGAGCCACTGCAAGCGCATTCATTGACCAATCTTTCCAAAATTTCGTACAACGCTTTCATCGACGACTTCCACAATGTCTATAAAGTTATCTCGAAATCAGTTCAGATTTAGACATAGCTCTCATATATATTCTCGTCCGATTTGCAGTAATATTGCAATCATTTGGTCATTTGTTAATCGATTCTTTCGAAATATGACAGAAAGAATTTTCTCTTCCCTCTCGATATTATAGACAAATTTTATATAAATCGGTTCAGATTTTTTTATAGCTGTTCATATATGTATATCGTTGGATTTTGACTTCTAGAGTCTCGGCAAGCGCATTTATTGACCCATGTTGGCAAAAATTTTGCAAAACGGTTTCCTCGACGACTGCCACAGCATCTGAGAAGTTTGCTGGAAATCGGTTCAGATTTAGGTATAGCTCCCATATATATGTTTGTCCGATTTTGAGAAATATTGTAAGAAAGTGCTCATTTTTTTACCGATTCTCTCGAAATTTTGCAGGAAGGACTTTCTTATGCCTCACGATATTGCTGGTGATTTTCATAGAAATCGGCTCAGATTTAGATTTAGTTTTCATATATGTATAGCGCCATATTTTTACCCCATGAGCAACTGCAAGCGCATTGTTTGACCAATCTTGCCAAAATTTTGCACAACGCTTTCCTCGACGACTACCACATTATCTGAGAAGTTTGCTCGAAATCGGTTCAGAATTACATATAGCTCCCATATATTTGTTCGACAGATTTTGGATAATTTTCAATAAGGTGGTCATTTGTCAACCGTATTTGTTACAGTTTGAACAAATTTGCTTGCCATGGTCCATCAAAATTGGTTAAGAATTGGATATAGTTACCACATTATACTTTTAGGGTAGGTGTAGGGTATTATACAGTCGGCAACGCCCGACTTTTGCCCCTCCTTACTGGTTTTTTTTTTATATCACTTATCCACACTAAAAACCATATTTCAAAGCTACCACCTGTACTCTATTACCAACAACCTTTTCTTGCTGTTATATTCTATCCTTCATATATTATTTTTAATTACTTTTTGTTTTGGGTAGGATGGACGGAGGGAGATTGCCCTCTGACATGTTCTTTCATCTGGGTACAATATGTTCTCGGTTGTCCTACATGGCAGGTTGGTGTTGTTTTTATTGGGAGGAGAGGGTCGGTGCCCAGACGCTAAAACCCAAAAAACAATTTATTTGAGTCCTTGGCCTGACCCATATAATTGGATCTTTATATCAACATTGGCATCTGAACACGGAGTGGAGCGGAAACGCAGCGGTTTCGAATCTCAAAATCCGCTCCGCTCTAGGAAAATAAAAATAAAAAAAAACATTTTCGAATTAAAACAAGAAATTTAAAATTTTTAAATTACAATAAGACAAGTTTAGAGTTAACTTTCGTTAAATCCTTTTCGAAAACATATTAGAGAACAGATTTGTACCAATTTTAAAAGGTTTCATCTTAAAGTCAAAAACAGGTGAAAACGAGCTAAGAGCGGTAGGGTCGAATCTTGTATAACATCCACTGTTGAACGCATTGGTCAAATTCCTTGCATGGTTACTCTTTATAAGTAGAAACTAAAAAGGACCAGGTTAGTCCGGATATAGGGGCTATATATAGATATAGCTTCTATATAGATCGATCTCCAGGTTTAGGGTATAAAACTCATAAAAATAGCTTTTATTGTCCGTTTTCGCTGAAATTGGAAATCACGAGTTGTACCAAGGCCCACGCTATCCAAATCGAAAATGGTTTGAATAGCGGTTGTCGGTTGTAAAGCACCATGATCCATTTGACATCTCCGCGCTGATGATTTTTCTTGGTCGAAAATGAAATCGCGATACAGGAAACCAGTCAAATGCTTCTAGCAACAACACACTGTTTGCTGACTTTTAAATGTTTTTTGCTTTACTATTCTTTGAATAGAAACCATTAAACAATGGTCTAAAGTCAGACAATATCCTGCAATGGAATCTTATTAAAATAAATTTCTTAGAAATGTTGTGCTAGCAACATATATTATAAAAATTGTGTCTTTAGAGAAGAGAAAAAAGAAATTTTCAAAAGCAATATTTCGCTTAAGAGAACATTTCATTGAAAATATGTATTTAGAGAAAATTTCTTAAAAATTTCGTTTTAGAGAAATTTTAATTAAAAATCGGTCCTCAGCAAAAATTTCATTGCAATTTTGTTTTTGGAAAAAAGTGTCACTAAAATTTCAATAAAATTTTATGATTTCCCTTTTTGAGATTGAACGCCACTGTACATGGCTAAAATATATGCCGTTATTCCACGTCTGGGCTTAATTAAAAATTTCAAACATATTGAATTTGGTTCTTACCTAAATAAGCCTCATTTCATGCAACCTCAAAGTCAATTTTAAGCACCGTCAATATCACCTTCAACAATTTAAATAATAAATCCAAATTAAGCTCCATCATGCATTGTTGCATAGCAACGGCATTGAACAGACAATGGCATTGAAGTTAGTACGTCGTACATATGGAATGCGGTGGTGTTTGCCCACATTGAATTTGGCATAAATGAACCACCAAAAAATTGGTATTTTATTACAGATTTTTTTGAAATTGCATTCATAGCAGAAATTTTCGATTCGCTATTGGCATTCTGCATTCATAATAACAATGGAAAAAAATGGCATTCAAAATATATTGGCATAGAAATTTCATCAAAATTTGCTTTCCTTAAAAAGCAATCAATCAGTGAAAGGGCGTTCGTTTGAGCTCATTAGGTACGAAAATCAAATTTTAATAAAATTTTCTTTGAACAATAATAAAAAACCAAAATCCCTTATGTATACCATATTATAAAAATTTTCGAATTTCGAGGAGATTTTCAAAAATTAAGGCAAATTTAAAAAAAAATTATAAATCAATTTTAGTAAACTACCTACAATCAAATGTTGAAAATTTGTATTTATGAAATTTATTATAGAGGCGTTTTTGCAATAAATTATGTATAAGTACAACATACCAACGTACGGCCCTCAAAGCCTTCACTCCTAATATGGCTGATGAGAAATTTTAAACCAAATCAAGAAACAAGTCCTAATGACCTTCGCCCTAACAGGTTGGTGTGTGTTGCGATCTCTATCTTTTCTTTTGCGTGGTCTTCTTAATGATCTTCGATCTAACTGGCAAAAAAACTTGAAAAAGTAAAAATTCGGCAGAGCCCGGCCAGGATTCGAGCCTGGGCACACGGAGCAACACCTAAAGTCGTTCTCGTTGTCTAGACTTCGAAGCCATCAGTACAACTCCCAATAAATGCACAGAATCATGTGTATACCATGGGAGTAGTGTAATTTGTGTAGACAAAAAATATGCCATTACACAAAAACACATGCATTGGCCAAAGTACAGCTAATAGACAGGGTTGTCGAGCGTGATAACTGAAGTATTTATATCAGAGAGGTGTTTTCGCAATAAATTCGGTATAAGTGCCAAAGTACGGCCATTGAAGACATCAAACCTAATTTGGCTGATGAGTAATTCTAAATGAAATTACGAAACGCGTCCCATAGTGGTTGATGTGTGTTGCGATATCTAGATTTCATATTCCATTTGCAAAGAAAAATCTCCGATCGTTGAGCTCGTCTCGAAAGAGAAACAAACAAATATTGTAAAATTTAATCATCTTTGCCCTAACAGGCAAAAACGTTAGGTTAGGTGAGGTTTAAGTGGAAGTCTGCCATCAGCCTCACTTAGACGTTTTCGTCCATTGTGATACCACAGGAACACAAGAAGGAAGATGCCTTCTAGTTCCTACCGTTGAAACATCCAGATCGCTTTAAAAGGCCCAATAACCTACAAATGTTCACATCCGCTAAATCAGACAGGTTCTCGAAGAAATGAGAACCTAAATTAGAACTTCTTTTGATTGCTAGTGGGGGACACACACTCAGAAGGTGTTCTATAGTCTAATCTTACTCGATGTCCTCACGCTTCTGCAAAACTCGTTGCTGACAACCTTCAGTCTGTCAGCATGTTTTCCGACTAGATAGTGACCTGTCATGACGGACACAAAGACTGAGACGTCTGTTCTAGCCAATGACAGCAAAGCGGTAGACCTCTTCGAGCCTAGATGAGGCCACAGCCCCCGCTTTGTGACCATCTATCATTCGTTGTCCTTTGGGACTGGCCCTGAAAACTTAGCTTACATGCACACAGATTCCAGTATCCCTGGAATGTGTAGGGTATTTCCTAGTCTCGCAAGCTCATCCGCCTTACAGTTCCCTGGGATATCTCTGTGGCCCGGCACCCAGAACAGGTGAATTTTGAACTGTTCAGCCATCTCGTTAAGAGATCTGCGACAGTCGACGTTGGTTTTTGTGTTCAGAAATACGTTGTCCAGGGATTTAAAGGCTGCCTGGCTGGCTGCGATCGTATTGACATTATATCTTAGCCACTCCACCACTTCCTTAATTGTAACTATCTCCGCTTGGTACACACTGCAGTGGTCGGGTAACCTTTTCGATATGACCAGTTCTAGATTTTTAGAGTGCTCCCCAACGCCCATCTGGTCGTTTAGTTTGAAACCATCTGTGTAGGAGTCTATGTAACTTCTAGAACCTGGGATATCGTAGTTCCAATCGGTTCTATCAAGAATAGTGGTAAAGTACTTTTTATCAAAAAGCGACTCAGGTAGGGTGTAATCCACACTGCCTGGAACATCGGATATTGTATCAAGGAAGACACAGTGTCCGTAGCTGCCATATGAGAAAGCTCCCTTAACCTCGTGGGAGTGGTCGCTGCAATTTGGATAGCCACAATGTCCAGAGGCATAAGATGTTGCATTTAATTCAATGCATCAGATGGTGTCGTCCTGAGTGCGGCTGAGATGTACAAACAAGTCATACTCTGGATCCGGTTAAGTATTGAGCATTAGGTGGACTTTTGTAGCGCCGTCCACCAGACCACAACACCATATATCATTATAGGTCTGACAAAATGAATGAGACGCGGTCTAGATCCCTACATTTTACCAATAGCTCTCTTGCAGGTGTATAAGGCTGGCGACTACTAAATCTTCAGTGCTTAGCAACGGAAGAAGAAAAACATTTGGACTACCCTTAGTAAGAATACAGGCTCCGTATCTCCCATTCTCCGTACCCTTGAGAAGTTTAAAACCCGGAATTCTTAGTCCACGAACCATTCCTCCACACATCCATGGTTCCTGGATAAGAACCACCTCAAATCCCCCTGCCATCAGGAGGACCTTAAGTACCGCCGAAGCGGCTTTACAATAGAGGAGATGTATCTGTAGGAACCGGACCATAGTCAGGATTCAGAACTTCCACCACTGTTGAGTTAGCCCTGTTTTTGATTCCACCAGGAGTTCATCCTCACAAAATTCGTTAGAACTTGTCATGAAGAGCTTCCGTACGCATCCAGGGGCAGGTGAGAAAGCTGTGGAACCAATCTTCCTCAAGACACTGGACAGTTGCGGTTTGGACGATTCCTCCTTAGATGCATCACTAGCTGCTGCTGTCGGAGTACTTTTTGAGTTCCGTGCTTCCTAGCTGGCGCACACCTTGAGCCCAGTCCAACCGGATGAGCCAACCACATAAGGCTTGTCGGGTCCCGTTTCGATGCCATCCCCTCCTGTCTCGATTGTGGCAGGGGGATTTTCTGCCTCCTGCAATCCGCCAAACTTTGGCGATGCGTTCGATAGTTCCTCAGGCAAGTGTTCAGCAACAACTGCTGTGTCATCTCTTGGTTCTCCAACCCCACCGCTTCTATAGACCTTTAGTTTCAACTTGTTGAATCCGTGGGATACAACTCCTTCAGACTTGTTGAGTACGAATGCTGCCTCTAGACACCATCAGCCACCTCCAATCTACCAATCCTCCAGTCGGTGGATGAAAGATTGGGATTACATTCTCTTAGTCTTCCAAGTATCGATTCAGGATCTGAGGGAATCCTCGGTTTCCAAGCATGAGCCATAGATCGAGAAGGAATATCCTTCCTTCGATCCATCTTGACTAAATCTAGTGCTGCACCTGGCCAGATCTCACCAATCTTTTATAGCGCACAACGATACATTTCAATTGAGCGGTGATCCCCGATGCCAATAAGTCTGTATCGTCCCCGATACCAGCCTGCATCGTCACAAACTGAAGGAGATCCAGGAAATTCCGCAAGGACATCGAAGTATACTGATGACAGTCCATTGACTATACCACTCCAATTATTCCTAGGTATGCAACTCTGTTCTTCTCCCTTGTCGACAACTGCCATAACCAAATTGTCCCCAGCGACAATTAGCAAAGGTTCTTGGACCCATCTTACTATTGTTCGATCTAGTTCTTTTAGGCATGGGATGCCCTTCAGGTGATCGCAGCCTTTTGGCTGACTGCGGTGCAGTTTACGAATCTAGACGTGTAGTCTTTGGGGTAGCCTGAGCAGCGAATCCACGAGCCCAATTTAGGGAGTCTCTCTCCCTATTAGTGAGAGTTTTAGGATCTTTCGCGCCAAGCCTCTCAATAAACCCGAGGGCCATGTGTCTTCAATTATTCCCACCTCTTAAAGAGCGTGTTGGTTGGCATCGGCTTTGTCCTTTAGACCAGGTGTCTTCGTTGTTGTTGTAGCAGTGTGTTGTACACTGGGGCGGCAGCCCTTGCCGATAGAGGGCTTCATCGGTTCAATTCGGTACATACAACCGGCTGCCATGGGATTGAGGTGTCTTCGTCATAAGCTCCTGCTAACCAGCTAGTGGAGCCTGGAGCAGCCGCTCCACCAGTCGAGGTTTCAGTAGCAGGTAACATGCTAGGGCTTGATACCACCATCGCAACCTTTGGGTCTACTCCCGGGCTCTAGATCTGCTGTTCCACTGGAAATAGACGCAGATTATCAACCACCTACCCCTATCGCAGCTATCCTTAAGAGACTTAAATTTTTCTTCCAAAAGTAATGACTTATTACGAATTACAGGGAAATTCTTGGGGAATGAAATAACAAACAGAACTTCCGCTCCACTCTACGGTTCAGACAAGAATCTCAGACAAAACACTTTCTTTGGAAATGATATATTAAAATTTTATGTGCTCTCCGAATCAAGTTTGAAGCTCAATAATAAGGGACCTCCTTTTTATGACTGAGTCCGAACGGATTGACGATGTTCGACACTTCTTTGGGAAGAAGTTTTTATTGGGTTGCCCAAAAAGTAATTGCGGATTTTTTATATAGTCGGCGTTGACAAATTTTTTCACAGCTTGTGACTCTGTAATTGCATTCTTTCTTCTGTCAGTTAGCAGCTGTTATTTTTAGCTTGCTTGAGAAAAAAAGTGTAAAAAAAGTATATTCGATTAAAGTTCATTCTAAATTTTATTAAAAATGCATTTACTTTCTTTTAAAAAATCCGCAATTACTTTTTGGGCAACCAATACATGGCAGAGTATCTCAGAAATGTCGGTAGCATTAAAAGGAGATAACCACCGCTGCAAATTTGTTCTTGGTTTCTAGCCAGGATTCTAACCAAGGTGTTCAAGGTCATAGGCGGATTTGCTAGCGTTTGCGCTATGGCCTCCTTTTTTTGATCGAGCCCGAACGGTGTGTCGCAGTGGGGGAGAAGTTTTTACATGGCATAGTAACTCAGAAATGTTGACAGCATTAAAAGGTGATAACCAACGCTGTAAATTATTTCTTATATTCTAATCAGGATTCGAACCAAGGCCTTCAGCTTCATAGGCGGACATGCCAGGATCTGCGCTTGGCCTCCAGCCTGTTTTTTAATGGAATGTTCATGACAACATTTTTCTGTACAAATCTAATATCAACGAAATTTTCCATGAAAACTAGATTTTGAACAACTTTACTCTACAAATCAAACTTCAATGAAGTTAGCTATAAAAGTCAAACTAAAAAAAAAAACAAATTCTAACAAAATTTCTATGCCAAAAAAAAGTTTTAAAAATCCCATGTCGATATCCATTTCCTGTCGGAGCGCATGTGTGTGTTTCCATTATCTAAATACACTGATACTTGGAATTACCACTCAAGGTTTTTTCCATGCTTACCCTTAAATCCTTGAACTTAGCTTTTGATTAAAATCACAAATTATTTTGCAGAGTTGTTTTTTCATTCTTCCTTTTTGTTTTCCATCGATTTGGCGCTTCTTTAGCAACCATCAACCGCAACGTGGTATAATGTTTGAATGGTTTTTATTGATTTTCCTTCCTTCATTGATGTTATTTATGTGATGATATCGTTGGTAAGTCGTCCTTGTCGACCTCATCGTCGCATCGTCATGGTACTTGGGGTCATGAGCTTGCAAATGTGGGTATGTGTTTGGTGTGTGCTGTGTGCGTATGATGGGCCATAAAATATATATGGCTAATATCGAAGACAAAGGAAAACAATGCTAGTACTGTAAGGAAATGGGTACATGATTCCTGGTCATGTATATTGTTGTTATTTACGTTTATTACGACATCTATACACCGTTGTTGTATGAAGGTGTACACGGACATGTGTCCATGTCATACACACACTCCCCCATGTGGACTTGGATACACATGTGGAGCCAGATCCTTAGCCGCTATCATTTCATTTTACTGTAATTGTTTTATGATATGTCAAATGTTGTTATTGTTACTATTTTCAAAGAATGTGAATCAGATCACTGACACGGGAGTTTTGCAGGGTTTTTCAAAAAGAGAAAGGAAGAAGTCAAAAATGAATGTCTGAACCTCTTTTGCATTAAAAGGCGATTGATTGGTATTGGTGTTAATTGTGATGACAGTTGAAGTTTTAAGCTTATCTAGAAAATATTTATGTTAGGGTACCAGAGAAGCAAAAAGAATTGAATTAATAACAGGTTAGGTTAGGTAAGAGTGGCAGTCCTTTACAGACTCACTTAGACAATTTCAAGTCCATTGTGATACCACAGTAGCGACAGACCAAGGCTTCTGGTGGGAATCGAACCCACGACCCCTTCACTGGTAATCCAAGCACGCTACCAACTCGGCTACCGAGGGAAGTAATACTAAGTTCAAGTATACTCAAAGGAGTGATATAGGGAATCTGGTAGTAGTAGTGACAAGGGGATGCCTTAACTAAACCAAGAAGAGATTATTTAGTGTAAAACTCACGAGACATCGGGAGTCGATGAGTTGCCTTTCAAAGCCTAAAAACCGAAAGCGGCATGCTGATAAAGCATATCAATCGGCATTTTTATACAAACGAAACTATGTCAATACAAATTTGCCCATGGACATTCCATTATGGAACAGGAGCAAATTTCTCACATATCAATGAGCGCTGTCCGATTCAAGTTTAAGCTCAATGATAAGGGGCCTCCTTTTCGTGGCCGAGTCCCTACCCATCCCGCTGAAAATTTTCTGATGGTCTTGCCAGGATTCGAGGCCACGTGTTCAGCGTCACGGCGGACATGCTAACCGCCGCGCTACGGTGCCCTCCGGACACCTTTATGGACAGTCAAATGGCCATAAGGGCAATAACAAGCAGGAGGATAAGGTCACGAACAGCCTTACAGGGTAAGAAGGAGATTAAAGCCTTCTCTGAGAATGGCACAATCCCCATTGTTTGGGAGCCGGGCCATAACTTAGCAAGGGGGAACGAAAGGGCGGCAGACGATTTGGCAATGAAGGGCACAGAACTGCCGTCGATAAACTTGAGCTGAAACTTTGCCCAGATTCTGTTTTTGTCCCGAGGCAGGTTAAGATGGGCTTTATCGGACTATATCTTGATATAGCCCCCATATAGACCGATCTGCCTGGTCTGGCAGATCTGGTCTTAGGCCCATATATTTGCCCCAGATCGGCTCAGATTTAGATTTCGCTGAAATTTTGGGGCAGTGAGTTGTGTTATGCCCTTCTACATCATTTTTGAAGATGGCCCAGATTGGTCCAGATTTGGATATAGCTGCCATATAGACCGATCTCTCGATTCAAGGTCTTGGGCCCGTAAAAGGTGCATTTATTGTCCGATTTCGACGAAATTTGGAACAGTAAGTTGTGTTAGGCCCACCGACATCCTTCTTCAATTTGGCCCAGAACAGTCTAGATTGGGACATAGCTGCCTGATAGTCCGATCTCTCGATTTAAGGTCTTGGACCGATATAATTCGCATTTACTGTCCGATTTTGACAAAATTTGGGACAGTGAGTTGTGTTAGGCCCACCGACATCCTTCTTCAATTTGGCCCAGATCGGTCCAGATTTGGGTATAGCTGCCATACGGACCGATCTCCCTATTTAAGGCCTTGGGCCCATAATAGCCGCATTTATTGTCCGATTTCGCCGAAATTTGGGACAATGAGTTGTATTTGAACCTTCGACATCCGTATTCAATTTGGCCCAAATCGATCCAGATTTGGATATAGCTGCCATATAGACCGATCCGCCGATTTAAGGTCTCAGGTCCATAAAAGACGCATTTATTGTCCGATTTCGCCGAAATTTGGGACACTGAGTTGAGTTATGTCCTTCGACATCCCTCTTTAATTTAGCGCAGATCGGTTCAGATATGGATATAGCTGCCATATAGACCGATCTTCTGATTTAAGTTCTTGGCCCCACAAAAGTCACATTTATAATCCGATTTCGCTGAAATTTGACATAGTGATTTATGCAAGGGTTTTCAACATCCGTATCGTATAAGGTTCAGATTGGTCTATATTTGGATATAGCTACCAAAAAGACCAATATGTGGTTCTACAAATTGAACAAAGACTTGTACTTATTTGAACACTGACTGTCCGTGCCGAATTTTGTTCAAATCGGACCCTATTTCCATATACCTGCTTTGGGTGCATAAATAAAACATTTTTCACTGGATTATAACAAAACGTGGTTTACATATGCCCGAGGTGGTGGGTATCCAAAGTTCGGCCCGGTCGAACTTAACGCCATTTTACTAGTTTGTTCTCAATTAATGAACGTATTTTATTAACAAATGGTTCATGTGATTCATACAATTGAGTGGCCTATAGGTCATTGCAACACATAGTCACATATCTCTTATCGCGAGGACTGCAGTGGCATTTCGTGTGTTTATTCCAAAAAATGTGTTTCGCTTAGAAGCCCAATAAATTCATGAATAGTGTAACGTTTTTGCAAAGATGCAGAAAATCTCCATTAAGATATTCGCGAAATGCAGCTGCAATGTGTCAGAAAAATCCTAATTTATTTTTACCCAATTTGAGTTCTTCGCATTCTGATGAATGGATTTTTTCTCTGGCCTACTGGGTGGTATAGTTTAGAGTGATATAAGTATGAATTTGCTAAACAAGACACTACAAGGCAGAGATTGTCTTACCAACCATTAGTAGAATAAGCTCAGACTTAAAGCAATGATACTTAGCCATTGGGTGGTCCCCATGGCATATGTTTTATTGTTGCCCCCAACACATCTCTTTCAAGCACATTTTCATCCGAAAAAAATACAAAATACATGTTGTATGTGCATTCGTCGCCCACTACCTTAACTCGGACTGCGTCGACCCGAAAGGCTTCGGGTGAACCAAATTTATTGACGGCAGTCCTCTGGCCTTCACCGCCAAATCGACTGCTTTCTCATTCCCCCTTACTCCGTTATGGCCAGGTACCCAAACGATGTGCCATCCTCAGAGAATGCGTTAATCTCCCTCTTATACTGCCAGACTGTTCGTGACCTTACCGTCCTGGTTGTTATTGCCCTTGCCATGGCAATTTTATTGTCCGTAAAGATGTTCACACTCGACGTCCTCGCGTTAGCACCACACCATCTCACGCATTCCGTGATCGCCTGCAGGACCGTATTATGGTCACGCAGTCCAAAACAGATCTCAGTCCCTGGGTTCTCGACGTATACCCCTAGGCCCACTCTGTCCTCTAGCTTTGATCCATCCGTGTAACATGATCTTCCAGATGGCAATACGAGCGTTGCGTCAATCCAAGACTGTGCCGATGGCAGGAGTGCCTCGCACTCGACTTCAAGGTTCTCATCTCAGGTATCCGATCGGAAACCTCTTCCCTTCCCTCCAGGTTTCCTATCGTCGCCTCGATTTTACCGCTATGGCATGAGCTGCTCCCATCCTCAATCCATTCTCCCATCACCTTAAGTCTCATAGCCGCAGTGGTTGCCTCACAGTTAATCTGTATGTCAATGGGTCGTATATCTAGAATAGTCTCCAGTGCCCTAGTGGGCGTGGTCCTCATCGCCCGACCTATGCCAAGACAACATGTTCTCTGAACCTGTTGTATGGTTCTTATGTTGCACTTTTTCTCCATAGCATTCCACCAAACTACTGAGGCGTAAGTAAGTATTGGTCTAATCACGCTCCTGTAGAGCCAGTGGACTATCCTAGGATTCAGGCCCCATTTATAGCCTATGGCCCGTCCACATACTACCCAACACCTGTGAGCCTTCTCATTACGCTCCTGAATGTAGCACTTGCAATTAAGTTTCCTATCCACAATCACTCCCAAGTATTTGATCTTGTCAGATATTGATATTGTCTTAAAAGGGAAGCGTGATGTGTCAAATTGGCCCACCTTCGTCTTCCTCGTGAACAGGCATATTTCAGTCTTCTCTGGTTTAACATTGAGATCTCTGGATATAGCCCAGCCATATGTTATATGCAAGACCCTTTCGGTCCTTCTGCATAGCTCGTTCGGATCCTTATCCCATAGAAATAGTATAACATCGTCTGCGTAGCACACGCGTTCAAAGCCCTTCTCAATCAGCATCCGTAATAGGTTATTTATGGTGGTCACCCATAAGAGAGGCGATAAAATGCCCCCCTGTGGCGTGCCCTGTGCCACTTTTCCCCTTATATTTATGTCATGGGACACACAATCTATCCACCTGATCCTTAGCATATGGTGTATCCAGTCTCTAAGGACCGGGTCCATACGGTACTGGTCTAAGGATTGGATCAGTGTGCCCGTCCGCACCAGTGTGTACGTTTTGACATGGAAGGACTCTGCTATTTTATGCACAACCTCGTGCAGGGCAGTCTCCACCGACCTTCCCTTGTCATAGGCATACTGTTTGTATTTGAGCAGTTCGCTAAGTGTCCTACTCTTTATAATGGTGTCCACAATACGTTCCAGGATTTTGAGTAGAAAAGACGTAAGGCTTATAGGTCTGTTTCCTTTGGTGTCGCATAACTTGCCTTGCGGGCTTGGGCATAATACCATCCTTGCCTCCTGCAAGGCTTTCGGATGTGCATATATGCAAGTCCAAGACACGCTGTGAATATATTGCTCAGGTGGGGTGCCAGATAGTCTGCCTCCTTCTGTAGTAACGCCGGAAATATTCCATCAGGTCTGGGTGACTTCAATGGCCTGAAGCTCCTCAAGGATTCCTTCACTTCAATTTTCGTAGTTATAAACCTTCAATGAATATCATTATTCCAAGATTTCGGTGTCTCCGTGAGTCCCGTCATATCCTGTAAAAAATGGGTTTTCATCAAAATCCTCAACATGTCCTCCGTTGTCTATGCTCTCACTCCCATACCGTCTACAAAAGTTTCAGTTTCGAAATTGGTTTTAGAGAGAAACTATTTTATCTTGGCGGCGTCATTAACCCTATTGACCTGTTCGCAGAAAAGCTTCCAGGAGGCTCGTTTTGCAGCTCTTGTAATCTTATTGTATTCCTTGAGCCGTGTGTAATACACATACCAATAAACCTCTTCTTTTTTACGATGTGCTCTGTTAAAAAGTCTGCGGACCTCTTTCCCAAAAATGCGAATCTCCCCGGTCATTCAGGGGTTTTCTTGGGCTGATTTTCTTTCTCGAAAAGGACAACTATCTTCGAAGGACCCCGCCAGTGCAGTCGTAATCCTGTTGAGATTGTCTTCTATGCTTGGACAATCTAAATCATCTGGCTATTCAAAACCTAATGTAGCGATGGTCAGAGAAAGAGCGTTCCATGGAGACCCTCCAATCCTGAACCTCATCGATTAGATTTTCCGAACATATCGTCACATCTAATACCTCCTCCCCAATCCTATTAACAAAGGTAGCAGTGTTACCAATATTAAGTGCTATTAGGTCGTCAGTATTCAAGAACACTGCCTGGGCTTGGCCCCGCTTATCGCTGAGCTTAAGCTTGAAACGGACAGCACTCAGTGATGTGTGAGAAGTTTGCCCCTGTTCCACAATGGAATTTTCATTTGCAATTTGTAACCTTTGAGAAATTTCTTCAAGTTCTTCCCAAGGAGATAGACTGCCAGAATCAAAGAGTTCCATATATCATTATAAAGGGTATTAAACCTAGACCTAATTTATATGTGTTTCAAAAATTCCATCACTCTTAAAAACACCTTTTATCTAGTCTGTGGATATATCAATGGACATTCTATGCTCCATACTAATGTACGTAGTTGCTATTTTTGCTGGTCTATGCTCAGCATTTGTCATTGTGGCCACATTTCTTGGACAGTAGACTGCTGTTTTCCTTGACGCTATTATTGCTGAGTACCGAGTCTGCTTCTGCGATTGTTGTTAGTGTTGCATGTCACATTATTTCGCTGGTGTTTGGAATGCTTTTTCATTAATGTGTCATGCCATGTGTGGGCGGGCGTTGTTGGTTCATATTCGTGTCATTCATATTTTTATAATTCATACATACGGCGTACTTTCGCAGGCTCACTGGCTATCGTTCTTTCACTCACAGCACTACTCACATGCGCAATTTTGCAATTAAGCATAAAAACTTCTCCCCATGAAAATGATTTGTTGAACTGAATTTACTTTTGGCTTTGCCCCCCCCACCTCTGCGAACAATCTCTGGGGTTGTGTTTACTTTATGCACAGCAGCACCTTGACTCGCACACGTAATCTGAAAATAATGGCTCGATACCAGCAACCAACAACCACCACTACCAACATCATCACCACTAGGTCAGCCATGCGATTTTGTTTATTTTGTGCATTTAAATTGCGAACCAAATTGTGGTTGACTTATTGCAAGAAGAGGAGAAAGAAAAAAAAAGGATTTAAATAATAATCGTCCACTTTCATATCACAAATCATTTGCAGTCAATGAATACCAAATGATGCGTTTTCGTTTGCATTTTATGAATTTTGAGGTTTTCATTAAAAAGCAAAAAGAAAGGGGATTACAAGAGTTGAACATACTAAAAGACCATACGAATGCCATATTTAAAGCTTTTTCTACTTGGTAAGGAAATGTTGGAGCATTAATGGCGGACAGCAATAAAATGATTTTAAATTAAAAATTCTGGCGATATATATAAAATAGGATATATATAAATGGAGTACATTAAACAAAACAAGTAAAAGCGTGTTCGCGATATGGGTACTTAGGTGGGGGGGGGCATATTACCATATTAACCTATTTGAATAAAACTTGGCGCTGATGTTGTAAGTCATAAGATAGGCTTTTGGGCCAAATTTCAGCCAAATAATTCGAAAATTTAGGCTTCTATGGGGTGAAGAAATCAAATCCGGGGATCGTTTTATGTGAGGGCTATATCTATTTGTAGACCGATTCAGACCATATTTGGCATGGATATTGGAAGTCATAACTCAAGTTTTTGTTCCAAATTTCAGCTAAATCGGATGAAATTTGAAGCTTCTAAGGGCTCAAAAAGTCAAATCCGGGGATCGGCTTATATGGGGGCAATATCTGTTTGTAGACCGATTCGGATCATACTTGACATGAATGTTGGAAACCGTAACTCAAGTCTCAAACCGGATGCAAATTAAGGCTTCTAAGGACTGCAAAAGTCAAATTCGGGGATCGGTCTATGGGGGCTATATCTGTTTATAGACCGATTCGGATCATGCTCGGCATGGATGTTGAAAGTCGCAATTCAAGTCTTTGTTCCAAATTTCATAAGTCAAATCGGGAGATTGCTTTATATGGGGGTATATCTATTTATATACCGATTCGAATCATACTTGGAATGGATGTTGAAAGTCATACATCAAGTCATGCTCCAAATTTCAGCCAAATCGGATGAAAATTGAAGCTTCTAAGGCTCAATAAGTCAAATCGGGAGATCGGTTTATTTGGGGGCTTTATCAGAATCTGATTCGATATGACCCATTTGCAATCAACAAAGTCCTACATTAGTAAGAAGTATCTGAGCAAAATTTTAAGCGCCTTGCTTTACGCGGTCGACCACTATCGTGATTTCGATAGACGGACGGACGGACATGTCGAGACGATTCAGAAAATATATACCTTATGGGGTTTGAGATCAATATTTCGAAGTGTTACAAACTGAATGACCCAATCCTATGGCAATGGGTTTCACTTCATCCTATAGATCTCAAGCCTACAGTCCAGGACAAGAAGAATAGGCAAATTTGAAGATAACCCGCCGACTTAAAAACAAAACCCTAGATAGATGTAGATGTTGCTCATTTTCATTTCAATACGACAATTTGTCAAAATTTAATTTTTTTGGGAAATGTTATCGAAATTTCTTTTCCATCATTTCTGAAGGAAATTTTTTCAAAACTTCATTTCTTGCTGACATTTTTTTTAAAATTTAATTTCTGAAAGAACATTTTTTCAAAATTTAATTTCTGAAGGAACTTTTCAACATTTGTATTTATCTTAATCCCCTGTTAAATTTAGTGGTTCGGATGACTTGGGGTCATTTCAGTTTGAAAGTTCGATGGACTCCATTTGGGCTCGATATTAATGAATTTCGTGCTTTTCTCCCAAATACCTTACATTTGTGCTTCATATTGGCATGATCGGTACATTTGTACTCTTTGGGGGGTGTTTTGGTGAAGGATATCAAATCCGTGTCTTATTCCCAAGAACCTTTATGTGAGCCCCATATTGCGATGGTCAGTAAATAATTGCTGTTTGTGGGGTGGTTTTTTGGAAGAGGGTAGACCCCCAGAAAATTGGTCTCGAAAGTGGGTGTTAATTTCGTGCTCTACTCTCTAAAACCTTTCATTTAAGCCCCACATTGACATGGTCGGTAAATATGCCCAATTAAGGGGTGTTTTGAGGAGTGAAGTGGTCCCCCCACCCAAACACTTAGCCCTGAAAATATATTAGCATCGTGCTCTTCACTCAAATATCGTTTATTTTAACTCCATATTACCATTGGCCTAAAAATTGGGTCTCAAATTTGTTTTCTAATCTCAAATACATTTCATTTAAACCCCTTAAATACCAAAACCCTGTAAATATGTTCGGTTTGGGGTTTGGGCCCTAAGAACTAAAAATATCGAGCTCCACTCTCTTTAAGACCCAAATTGTCATGGTGAACAAATACGTCCTATTTCGGGGTTATTATGGGGGTGGGACGTCCCATAGACAATTGGTCGCAAATATTGATATCAGATCCGTGGTTTTCTCCCAAATATCTTTCATTTGAGCCGCATATTTCCATAGTCGGCAAACATGTCCGGTTTAGGGTTGTTTTAGGGGATGGGCAGCCACTCACTGACTTGGCCCTGAAAATATATGTCAGATTCATGTTCTACTCTAAAATTCCTTTTTTTTTAGCCCCATATTGCAATGGTCTACAAATACGTCCTATTTGTATGGTGTTATGAGGGTGAGGTTATGAGTTTCGTGCTTTACCCTCAAAGACCTTTTATTTGATACCCATTTTGCGATGGACCCAAATTTGTCATCTTTGGGGGTTGTTTTATGGGTGGGCGGGCGGCCCCTGAGCACATGGTCCCACATTCGTATATCAGATTTGTATTCTACTCGCAAATACCTTTCATTTGAGATCCATATTGCCATGGTCGGTATATATGTCCGATTTAGGGGTGTTTTGGGTTTTTGGGGTGGTTCCCCAAACACTTGGTCTGCCAATTGGATATCAGGTACGTTTTCTAATCTTACATATCTTTCATTTGACTCCCATATTGTCGTGATTGGTTAATATATGTATTTGGTAGGTTTGAGGGAGAGGGGAGGGTTCCCTCTCCTTTCAGATATCAGAAAATTTAGTACCCTATATTCACCAGGGGATCATCATTATCCACCATTTGTGAAAATTTCAAGAAAACCGGTTCAGCCGTTTTTAAGTCTATACGGAACAGACAAATAAACAAACAAAAATTGATATTTTTATATAAGACTAGCTGAACAGGGCCCGCTTAGCTGCGCCTTCTTTCACTCTCTTGTTTTATCTGAGTCCTATACTGGCACGTTCAGGAAATATGTTCTGTTTTGGAGTGCTGGTACGGCCTGTCAGATATTTCGCCCCAAGAAGGCTATCATTTTAGTGCTCTATTCCCAAATACCTTTCATTTGAGCCTTATTTTGCTATGGTCGGTATATACATTTGGTATGGGATAATTTTGGGGTTGAGGTGGACGCCCACATATCAGATTCGTGATCTATTCTCAAATATCTTTCCTTTGAGCCCCATATTGCTATTAGTGATTTATATTTCCATTTGGTGGGCCTTGGAGGTGGTGCGCCCTTTCGATATCCCACCATATATACGGATACTAAATTTCTGTTTTTAAGTTATTATTAACACACTTAATTTTGCTTAAATCGCCCCAGCCACCTCTGAGATATGACTTTTTTAAAAGTAGGATAAGGGAGGAGACGCCGATTAAATTTTGGATGTTAGATCTACTTCATTCTCTTGGTTTTGGTGGTGGATTGAAGTTGCCAAACCCTTTGCCCGAAAGTGTATATCAGATTTATATTCTACTCCCAAAAACCACATTTGAGCTACATATTGCTATAGTCGGTGTATACATGTGTGGTTAAGGAGGAATTTATGAGGTGAGACGTCACTGCAGCACCTGGCCATAAAACAGATATCAGACTGGAGCCCTTTTTGCCATAATCCACATACATGTCCAGTTTGAGGGGTATGTATGGTGGGGCGGCCACCCACGTACTTAGCTCTGAAAAAATATCAGTATAGTGCTCTACTCTCAAATTTCTTCTATTTGAGCCCTAATTGCCATTGGCTTAGGGAGAGTTTATGGGGTGAGACGGCCTCCAAACACTTGGCCTCAAAATTGGATATCAAATTCGTTTTCAACTATCAAAAACCTATTATTTATTGCCATAGCAGGCGAACATGGCCGGGTTGAAGGGAGTTTAGGGACGGAATATCAGCATCGTTCTACAGCATGATTTTGTTTGAGCCCTATAATGTGAAGCATTTTGAAGGTGGCTATCTAGTTATTCAGGGCAACGGGCAAATTGAGGGTTAAAAGTGTACTCTACTATTTTTAATTCGTTTTTTGGTTTGTATAGCGGGAAGAGGATTGCCCCTTGATACATCCTTTCATTTGAGTGCAATTTATTCACCGTCGCCATACATGACAGTTTAGTTATGTTTTTATTGGGAGGGAAGGGTTGGCCCTCCCGACACTAAGACCCAGAAGACAATTTTTTTGAGTACTTTATTGTCGCGATATACAAATCCTGCTGAATGGGTGGACGGCTTGCAGTGACTCAGATACTTGGATACTTATATAAACATTAGAGTCGAACTGTACTGTCATGGACCTTTCTTTTAATTCCCGTCCCATTAAAGGGTATTTAGTGGGTGAGCCGGTCCCAGACTCGGTCCCAAATGTGTATATCAGATTCGTAGTCAACTCTCACAGAACTTTCATTTTATACCCACTTTGTGACGTTGGACACTCTACCCGTTTTGGGAGTTTTTTTTTTTTGGGGTTGGGAAGGCCCCATAGACACCTTGGAGGGAATTCTTACAACAGATGTGTACTCAACTTCCAAACACCTTTCATTTAACACCCATATTGTCCCAATCGGTAAATATGTCCTGGTTTTTGCGGGCTGGGGGCTACTTAAAATGCAGGGAATAACTTTTTATTTTAGTCTTTTACTATATTTTTAAATACCTTTCATTTGATAACCATATTGTCCCAATCGGCAAATACGTTCTGCTGGGGGTTAAGTGGGATGGGAGGCCCCTTAGACACCAAGGAATACATTTTTATGTCAGATATGAACTCTACTTTTAAATACCTTTCAGTTGATACCCATATTGCCCAAAGCGGTAAAAGTGTCCCGTTGGGTGGTGTTTTTGGGGGTGGGGGACCTCCCCGACACTTAAGATGACATTTGTATGCTAAGTACGTACTCTACTCTTAAAAATCTCTCATTTGATACACATGTTGCCCAAAGCGGTAAAAGTGTCCTGTTAGGTGGTGTTTTTTGGGGGTGGGGACCCCCCGATACTTAAGGTGACAGTTGTATGCCAAGTACCTACTCTACTCTTAAATACCTTTCATTTGAAACCCATATTGTCCCAGTCGATAAACAAGTCCATTCGGGTGGGTTTTGAGATGGGGCGTCCCCCAATGTTATTGACCCCAAAATTTTATAAAAATTTTGTGATTTTGGGTTACCATAAGGTGGCATACAAAATATCGCTTGAATTGGGGCACCCATATCCGAGATCTGGCGTTTTTGAAATTGAGGGTAAGGGGGAGGGTACGCCCCCCTTTGGATATCAAAAGACGTAGTACCCTATTTTCACCGAGGGCTCAAACTCTAGCATTTGTGAAATTTCATAAAAATCGGTTCATCCGTTCTTGAGTCCATACGGAAGAGACAAACAAACAAAAAAAACAAAGCGCAATACTTTCATTTTTATATAATAGAAGATAAATTTTGTCAAAATTTCATTTCATTAACAAATTTAGGTTTTTTTTTTAATGTTTTTTTAATTTTTTATAATTTAATTTCTTAGAAAATGTTGTCAACATTTCATTCAAATGGGAATCGTGGCAAAATTAAATTTCCATATGAGTTTTTATAAATTCAATTGCTACTGAAAATTTCGTTAATATATCATTTTGGTCCCTAAACCGAACATATAAACCGCTCTATAGACAGATTCAAAAATTTTAAATAAATAAACAAAAGTTGTTCGATAAACATTTTTGCACGTCAGCCGCATCAACAGCAGCGTTGTACCTCTTGAAAATACCACCGGTGATTGATCTGTTATTCAAAATAGAATTGATGCGAATCAAAGAACATTCGTCCCACCCACCCACAACATTCTCATTTTGGCAGCTGTTTTATTAATTTTTATGAGTCTCTCATATAGCTGCCTTATATTTAAGGTACAGTGTCAAAATATTGGCATTCCAGCGCTGTTGATTGCTAAATGGGAAATCCATAAGCGATTATTTGTTTTAGTGGCATTTTTATATCTATAGGGGATCACCCCACACCCCCAAAAACGCCCATAATGGGCACATTAGCCATCTACGGATATATGGGACTCGGATTTTTTGTTCCGTATAGACTGAAAAACGGCAGAACCGGATTTCTCGAAATTTTCGCATATTGTGTAGTTTGATCTGGAAGGAAACATAGGCTATATAATTTTTCGGTATCGGAAGGGGGACGGACCCTCCCTCTTATGCGAAAAACACAACCCAAAATCCAAAGTGGACCGATCGGGACAATATAGGTATCAAATGAAAGGTTTTGGAGAATAGAATACGAATATGGTAATAAAATTTGGTATCAAATCAAAGATATTCGGGAGAAGATTTCCAAACTGGCATGCAAATCAGATCGAAGTATATGGGGTAAAGCCACCCCTTAAAAACACCATTGGACCCATTATGACCATATGATCAATATGGGGCTCAAATGAAAGGCATTCGGGAGTAGATTTCGAATCTGGCATACAAAATCAGATCGAAGTATAGGGTGGTCAAGCCACCCCTCAAAAACCCCATGAGACCCATTATGACTATATGGTACTTGGCTGAACCGACTTTCTTAAAATTTTCATAGATTGTGTACGTTTGTCTGGAAGGAAACAGAGGCTATATAATTTTTTGATTTCGGGTGGAGGCGGACCCTCGCCCTTACCCCAAAAACGCCACCCATATCCGAAAGTGGTCCGATGGGCATAATAAAGGTATCAAATGAAAGGTATTGGAGACCAGAAAACGAATATGGTATTCAAATTTGGGTGGAAGCATCCAGCGGCATTGACATTAAAATTTGCGTTCAAGTCTAGGTGTTGCTTTTCCTTCTAAAGATACGTCAAATGGGTTATTTAACCCATTATGACAATATGCGCCTCAAATGAAAGGTATTTGAGAGTACAAAACGAATTTGATATACAGTTTTGGAGCCAAGTGTTTTGGGGTACGCCCTAAAGCACCCCCTAAACTGAACTTCATTTCCGTTGAGAATAAAGAACGAATTTCATACCTTTTTTCAGGGCAAAGTGTTGGTGGCCACCCCAGCCCCAAAATACCCTCCAAACGGTTCATATTTAGCGGCCATGGCAATATGGGGCTCAAATTAAAGGGATTTGGAAGTGCAGCACGAGTTCGATATCCATATTTAAGTCGAAATGTCTGAGGTGCCATCCGTCCCCTAATGAGAACATTAGCCTAAGGAAGAACATTACCACCAGGAAGCGAGAAGAGGCAAATTCTCACACATCAATGAGTGCTTTGCGATTCAAGTTTAAACTCAATGATAAGAGACTTTTTTTTGCGGAGTCCGAACGGCGTCCCGCTGTGGACACTTCTTTGGGGAATTTTTTTTAAGTGACCATGCATGGCATTGTACCTTGCAAATATCACCAACATTAAGAGGTGATAAACACCGCTTTATCCGATGTTCTCGAGTTCAGTGCCATAGGCTACAATGGCACGAATTCGATATCCGTATTCAGGGCGAAGTTCGAGTTAGACAGTTAAAGAAGGCGCAGCGGAGCGGGCTCGATTCGACTATTATCCCATAAAAATTAAAATGTGCCAAAACTTCTTAGAACGAAATAATATTTACAAAATTTTCTGTAAAAATGAAATTACCACTGTTCTCCTTTCCACTTTTCGTTTCTAATGAGATTTACCTGTTTTTTTACTGCTTATCCAAAATGTCCATGACATTTTTATGTTTTGGCAAAGTCATGCCAAAAAAAAACGAAACAACATAATCATAAAAATTCCCAAACATATGGTGCACCACAAAAACGACGAAATATGTGAAAAAAGATAAAATGGAAGCATAAAAAACGACACATGAGAGTTTTATCAAGAATTATGCTCATGTTTGGATGTGATGATATATTAATTACATCGGCATGAGTGCACTTTATGTTGGTACGTGAATGTGTGAACGAGCAGCATGAAAATAAGGTCCGCAGGGTGTGGTGAGGTGGTGTGTGGAAAACCGCAACAAATTTTCATCAAAAGAATGATTACAAAAAACAAGTGTCATTTGTGTGCTTTTAAGTGTCTTTTTGTCTATTTTTGTTTTGTTTTTTTTTTTGGTTTCGGTGTTTTTCGAAGGCCCGACAACAGACATAAAACGTTATTAAAATGTTTCTTTTTAAATGAATGATGAATGAGCTGAATGTAAAATATGTTAAAATTTTGTTAAAAAAAAAAAAACAAGACATGTAAGTGCCATAAAATGAATAGTGACATATGTTAGGGTGGTGATTATAGAGGTTTAATAAAAACAAATGGTTGAAGGGATTATACTTATAGATGCTGAATTTCCATGGTGTATTTTTACTTCTTTTCAGTCAAAAAGGATTTCTTTTCGAAATGTTCCATTACGAATAAAATCTTTGTCAAAATTTCATTTCTATAGGAAATTTTGTCAAAATTTCATTTCTGTAGGAAATTTTTGTCAAATTTCATTTCTTAGGAAATTTTTTCAAAATTTTATTTTAAAGAAAATTTTGTCAAAATTTTATTTTCTTAGGAAATTTTGTCAAATTTTAATTTCTATAGAAAATCTTGTCAAAATTTCTTTAAATATGGAATTTTTGTCAAAATTTCATTTCTATAGGAAATTTTGTCAAAATTTCATTTCTATAGGAAATTTTGTCAAAATTTCATTTCTATAGGAAATTTTGTCAAAATTTCATTTCTATAGGAAATTTTGTCAAAATTTCATTTCTATAGGAAATTTTGTCAAAATTTCATTTCTATAGGAAATTTTGTCAAAATTTCATTTCTATAGGAAATTTTGTCAAAATTTCATTTCTATAGGAAATTTTGTCAAAATTTCATTTCTATAGGAAATTTTGTCAAAATTTCATTTCTATAGGAAATTTTGTCAAAATTTCATTTCTATAGGAAATTTTGTCAAAATTTCATTTCAATAGGAAATTTTGTCAAAATTTCATTTCTATAGGAAATTTTTGTCAAAATTTCATTTCTATAGGAAATTTTGTCAAAATTTCATTTCTATAGGAAATTTTGTCAAAATTTCATTTCTATAGGAAATTTTGTCAAAATTTCATTTCTATAGGAAATTTTGTCAAAATTTCATTTCTATAGGAAATTTTGTCAAAATTTCATTTCTATAGAAAATTTTGTCAAAATTTCATTTCTATAGGAAATTTTGTCAAAATTTCATTTCTATAGAAAATTTTGTCAAAATTTCATTTCTATAGGAAATTTTGTCAAAATTTCATTTCTATAGGAAATTTTGTCAAAATTTCATTTCTATAGGAAATTTGTCAAAATTTCATTTCTATAGGAAATTTTGTCAAAATTTCATTTCTATAGGAAATTTTGTCAAAATTTCATTTCAATAGGAAATTTTGTCAAAATTTCATTTCTATAGGAAATTTTTGTCAAAATTTCATTTCTATAGGAAATTTTGTCAAAATTTCATTTCTATAGGAAATTTTTGTCAAAATTTCATTTCTATAGGAAATTTTGTCAAAATTTCATTTCTATAGGAAATTTTGTCAAAATTTCATTTCTATAGGAAATTTTGTCAAAATTTCATTTCTATAGGAAATTTTGTCAAAATTTCATTTCTATAGGAAATTTTGTCAAAATTTCATTTCTATAGGAAATTTTGTCAAAATTTCATTTCTATAGGAAATGTTGTCAAAATTTCATTTCTATAGGAAATTTTGTCAAAATTTCATTTCTATAGGAAATTTTGTCAAAATTTCATTTCTATAGGAAATTTTGTCAAAATTTCATTTCTATAGGAAATTTTGTCAAAATTTCATTTCTATAGGAAATTTAGTCAAAATTTCATTTCTATAGGAAATTTTGTCAAAATTTCATTTCTATAGGAAATTTTGTCAAAATTTCATTTCTATAGGAAATTTTGTCAAAATTTCATTTCTATAGGAAATTTTGTCAAAATTTCATTCAAATTTTGTCAAAATTTCATTTCTATAGGAAATTTTGTCAAAATTTCATTTCTATAGGAAATTTTGTCAAAATTTCATTTCTATAGGAAATTTTGTCAAAATTTCATTTCTATAGGAAATTTTGTCAAAATTTCATTTCAATAGGAAATTTTGTCAAAATTTCATTTCTATAGGAAATTTTGTCAAAATTTCATTTCTATAGGAAATTTTGTCAAAATTTCATTTCTATAGGAAATTTTGTCAAAATTTCATTTCTATAGAAAATTTTGTCAAAATTTCATTTCTATAGGAAATTTTGTCAAAATTTCATTTCTATAGGAAATTTTGTCAAAATTTCATTTCTATAGGAAATTTTGTCAAAATTTCATTTCTATAGGAAATTTTGTCAAAATTTCATTTCTATAGGAAATTTTGTCAAAATTTCATTTCAATAGGAAATTTTGTCAAAATTTCATTTCTATAGGAAATTTTTGTCAAAATTTCATTTCTATAGGAAATTTTGTCAAAATTTCATTTCTATAGGAAATTTTGTCAAAATTTCATTTCTATAGGAAATTTTGTCAAAATTTCATTTCTATAGAAAATTTTGTCAAAATTTCATTTCTATAGGAAATTTTGTCAAAATTTCATTTCTATAGGAAATTTTGTCAAAATTTCATTTCTATAGGAAATTTTGTCAAAATTTCATTTCTATAGGAAAATTTGTCAAAATTTCATTTCTATAGGAAATTTTTTTCAAAATTTCATTTCTATAGGAAATTTTGTCAAAATTTAATTTCTATAGGAAATTTTGTCAAAATTTCATTTCTATAGGAAATTTTGTCAAAATTTCATTTCTATAGGAAATTTTGTCAAAATTTCATTTCTATAGAAAATTTTGTCAAAATTTCATTTCTATAGGAAATTTTGTCAAAATTTCATTTCTATAGAAAATTTTGTCAAAATTTCATTTCTATAGGAAATTTTGTCAAAATTTCATTTCTATAGGAAATTTTGTCAAAATTTCATTTCTATAGGAAATTTGTCAAAATTTCATTTCTATAGGAAATTTTGTCAAAATTTCATTTCTATAGGAAATTTTGTCAAAATTTCATTTCAATAGGAAATTTTGTCAAAATTTCATTTCTATAGGAAATTTTGTCAAAATTTCATTTCTATAGGAAATTTTGTCAAAATTTCATTTCTATAGGAAATTTTGTCAAAATTTCATTTCTATAGAAAATTTTGTCAAAATTTCATTTCTATAGGAAATTTTGTCAAAATTTCATTTCTATAGGAAATTTTGTCAAAATTTCATTTCTATAGGAAATTTTGTCAAAATTTCATTTCTATAGGAAATTTTGTCAAAATTTCATTTCAATAGGAAATTTTGTCAAAATTTCATTTCTATAGGAAATTTTGTCAAAATTTCATTTCTATAGGAAATTTTGTCAAAATTTCATTTCTATAGGAAATTTTGTCAAAATTTCATTTCTATAGGAAATTTTGTCAAAATTTCATTTCTATAGAAAATTTTGTCAAAATTTCATTTCTATAGGAAATTTTGTCAAAATTTCATTTCTATAGGAAATTTTGTCAAAATTTCATTTCTATAGAAAATTTTGTCAAAATTTCATTTCTATAGGAAATTTTGTCAAAATTTCATTTCTATAGGAAATTTTGTCAAAATTTCATTTCTATAGGAAATTTTGTCAAAATTTCATTTCTATAGGAAAATTTGTCAAAATTTCATTTCTATAGGAAATTTTTTTCAAAATTTCATTTCTATAGGAAATTTTGTCAAAATTTAATTTCTATAGGAAATTTTGTCAAAATTTCATTTCTATAGGAAATTTTGTCAAAATTTCATTTCTATAGGAAATTTTGTCAAAATTTCATTTCTATAGAAAATTTTGTCAAAATTTCATTTCTATAGGAAATTTTGTCAAAATTTCATTTCTATAGAAAATTTTGTCAAAATTTCATTTCTATAGGAAATTTTGTCAAAATTTCATTTCTATAGGAAATTTTGTCAAAATTTCATTTCTATAGGAAATTTGTCAAAATTTCATTTCTATAGGAAATTTTGTCAAAATTTCATTTCTATAGGAAATTTTGTCAAAATTTCATTTCAATAGGAAATTTTGTCAAAATTTCATTTCTATAGGAAATTTTTGTCAAAATTTCATTTCTATAGGAAATTTTGTCAAAATTTCATTTCTATAGGAAATTTTTGTCAAAATTTCATTTCTATAGGAAATTTTGTCAAAATTTCATTTCTATAGGAAATTTTGTCAAAATTTCATTTCTATAGGAAATTTTGTCAAAATTTCATTTCTATAGGAAATTTTGTCAAAATTTCATTTCTATAGGAAATTTTGTCAAAATTTCATTTCTATAGGAAATTTTGTCAAAATTTCATTTCTATAGGAAATGTTGTCAAAATTTCATTTCTATAGGAAATTTTGTCAAAATTTCATTTCTATAGGAAATTTTGTCAAAATTTCATTTCTATAGGAAATTTTGTCAAAATTTCATTTCTATAGGAAATTTTGTCAAAATTTCATTTCTATAGGAAATTTAGTCAAAATTTCATTTCTATAGGAAATTTTGTCAAAATTTCATTTCTATAGGAAATTTTGTCAAAATTTCATTTCTATAGGAAATTTTGTCAAAATTTCATTTCTATAGGAAATTTTGTCAAAATTTCATTCAAATTTTGTCAAAATTTCATTTCTATAGGAAATTTTGTCAAAATTTCATTTCTATAGGAAATTTTGTCAAAATTTCATTTCTATAGGAAATTTTGTCAAAATTTCATTTCTATAGGAAATTTTGTCAAAATTTCATTTCAATAGGAAATTTTGTCAAAATTTCATTTCTATAGGAAATTTTGTCAAAATTTCATTTCTATAGGAAATTTTGTCAAAATTTCATTTCTATAGGAAATTTTGTCAAAATTTCATTTCTATAGAAAATTTTGTCAAAATTTCATTTCTATAGGAAATTTTGTCAAAATTTCATTTCTATAGGAAATTTTGTCAAAATTTCATTTCTATAGGAAATTTTGTCAAAATTTCATTTCTATAGGAAATTTTGTCAAAATTTCATTTCTATAGGAAATTTTGTCAAAATTTCATTTCAATAGGAAATTTTGTCAAAATTTCATTTCTATAGGAAATTTTTGTCAAAATTTCATTTCTATAGGAAATTTTGTCAAAATTTCATTTCTATAGGAAATTTTGTCAAAATTTCATTTCTATAGGAAATTTTGTCAAAATTTCATTTCTATAGAAAATTTTGTCAAAATTTCATTTCTATAGGAAATTTTGTCAAAATTTCATTTCTATAGGAAATTTTGTCAAAATTTCATTTCTATAGGAAATTTTGTCAAAATTTCATTTCTATAGGAAAATTTGTCAAAATTTCATTTCTATAGGAAATTTTTTTCAAAATTTCATTTCTATAGGAAATTTTGTCAAAATTTAATTTCTATAGGAAATTTTGTCAAAATTTCATTTCTATAGGAAATTTTGTCAAAATTTCATTTCTATAGGAAATTTTGTCAAAATTTCATTTCTATAGGAAATTTTGTCAAAATTTAATTTCTATAGGAAATTTTGTCAAAATTTAATTTCTATAGGAAATTTTGTCCAAATTTAATTTCTATAGGAAATTTTGTCAAAATTTCATTTCTATAGGAAATTTTGTCAAAGTTTAATTTCTATAGAAAATCTTGTCAAAATTTCTTTAAATATGGAATTTTTGTCAAAATTTCATTTCTATAGGAAATTTTGTCAAAATTTCATTTCTATAGGAAATTTTGTCAAAATTTCATTTCTATAGGAAATTTTGTCAAAATTTCATTTCTATAGGAAATTTTGTCAAAATTTCATTTCTATAGGAAATTTTGTCAAAATTTCATTTCTATAGGAAATTTTGTCAAAATTTCATTTCTATAGGAAATTTTGTCAAAATTTCATTTCTATAGGAAATTTTGTCAAAATTTCATTTCTATAGAAAATTTTGTCAAAATTTCATTTCTATAGGAAATTTTGTCAAAATTTCATTTCTATAGGAAATTTTGTCAAAATTTCATTTCTATAGGAAATTTTGTCAAAATTTCATTTCTATAGGAAATTTTGTCAAAATTTCATTTCTATAGGAAATTTTGTCAAAATTTCGGCCTGAATGTGGATATCGAATTCGTTCCACTGTAGCCTATGTCCCCCTATGACGCTGAACGCCTGCGTTCGTATTCTGGCGAGAACAAAGTACTACTGGTGACATGTGCGAGGTACCATGCCATGCATGGTAATGTAAGGAATTCTCCCCAAAGAGGTGACGCACTGCGGCAAGCCGCTCGAACTCGGCCATAGACAAAAGTCCCTTATCATTGAATTTAAATTTGAATCGGAAAGCACTCATTGATGTGTGAGAAGTTTGCTTCTGCTCTTCTCCCACGTGCCTTTCTTTTGCGAACTATTGGGTTGCCCAAAAAGTAATTGCGGTTTTTTTAAAAGAAAATAAATGCATTTTTAATAAAACTTAGAATGAATTTTAACCAAATATATTTCTTTTACACTTTTTTTCTAAAGCAAGCTAAAAGTAACAGCTGACAGAAGAAAGAATGCAATTACAGAGACACAAGCTGTGAAAAAATTTGTCAACGCCGACTATATGAAAAATCCGCAATTACTTTTTGGGCAACCTAATGTATTACCATAGTTGTATGTTTTTCCGGTTTATGGTGGGTGTGGCCACCCAGACACTGGATCCTTTAAGTAAACATAAAGTTCGTGCTCTCCTTTCAAAAACATTTTATATGAGCCCCATCTTGGCATGATCGGTAAAGAAGTTCTGTTTGAGGACAGGATGGATCCCAGGGTCTTTGTCCCGAAATGTTGATCGTTGGGGATTGCAAATGGACCATATCGGTTCAGATTTAGATATAGCTCCTATATAAACCGATCTCCCAGTTTGAATGCTTGAGCCCCTGGAAGCCGCAATTTTCATCCGATTTGGCTGAAATCTTGAACATAGTGTTCTGTCATAACATCCAACAACTGTGTACAACAACTAAGTACGGTCCACATCCCATATTAACCGATCTCCCGATTTGATTTCTTGAGCCATTACAAGCTGCGATTTTTATCCAATTTGGCTGAAAACTTGCACATGGTGTTCTGTTATGACTCTTCACAACAATGCCTAATGCGGTTCACATCGGTCTATAACCAGATATAGCTTCCATATAGTAGCAGAATCCGTGGGTTCGGCCCGGCCGAACCTAGCACGCTTTTACTTGTTTTCTCTCAAGCACTTTTCGTTTGAGCTCTTTACTATCTTGGTTTTTATTCCATATTTGCCGGGTTTTGGGCGACCCCCGTGGTACCCGATACCAACAATAGAAACCATATTTTGTTTACGCTGACTGTGAGAGTGCAAACAAAAAATTTTGAACAAATCGCATTGCTTTTTGAGGGAGAAATGGCACCTCAGACATTTCAACTCAAATATGGATATCAAGTTCGTACTTTACTCCCAAATCACTTTAATGTGAGCCCCATATTGCCATGGTCGTTAAATATGAGCCGTTTGGCCTTGGGGCGGCCACCGGCACAGCGCGGAAATGAAATTCAGCTTGGGGGTGCTTTTGGGCGCAGCCCCGAACACTGACTCCAAAATTGGATATTAAATTAATTTTCTACTTTCAAATACCTTTCATTTAAATCGCATATTGTCATAAGGTGTCAATTAACCTTTTTGACGTATTTATATATATTGTATATATCTAAAAACTATATAACCTATATTTCCTTCCATAAAAACCTACACAATCTGTGAAAATTTTAAGAAAATCGGTCCGAGTCTCATATAGTCATTGGGGAGTGGGGTGACCCCCTATACTTCGATATAATTTTATATATCATATTCGTAATATACACCCGAATACCTTTCATTTGGGCCCCATATTTATATGGACATTGAATTGGTCTGCTTTTAGAAGTTTTGGGGTTAGGACGACTTCCTGGGTACTTGGACCCAATTTTCAATACATATTCGTATACTACCCTTCCATACCTTTCATTTGATATCCATGTCGGTCCACTTTTTGATTTTGGGTGGTGTTTTTGGCGTAACGACCCCCTTCCGATATCAACAAATTATAAAGCCTATTCCTTCTTCCTGACTATATTCGTAATCTACTCCCGAATACCATTTTAGTCCCATATTGTCATGCTCGTCCAATAAACCCCAGTTATCTGGCCCAAATTTTTGATATGAAATTCGTACCATACTACTGAATACCTTTCATTTAATCCCATATTGTCCTGATAGGAACACTTTTATTTTCGGGTAGAACTTTTGCGGTAGCTAAGAGGGTCCGCCCCGCTTCCGATATCAAAAAATTATATAGCCTATGTTTCCTTCCAGACCAACCTACACAATCTGTGAAAATTTTGAATTAATCGAGACAAAAAAAAACACACAAAATTTTTATATATAAAGAGCTGGATAGGGCCCGCTCCGCTGCGCCTTCTTTCACTCTCTTACTTTATCTGTGTCCTATACTGGCACGGTCAGGAAAAAAACAGGACTGGTACGGCCTCTCAGACTGGTACGGTACTCTACTCCCAAATTTCTTTCATTTGAGCTATATATTTCTATGGTTGATAAATATGTCCGTTATGGGGAAGTTTTTTGGGTGAGCTTGTACCCCTTATATCAGATTCGTGCTCTATTCTCAAAACACCTTCAATTTGAGCCTAATATTGTCATTATTGGTTTAAAAATCCATTTGGCGGGCTTTGGAGGTGGAGCAGCCACCCTAGACATCACAACTTAAATAAGTATACCAAATTTCTGTTTTTGAGTTCTTATAAACAAACTAAATTTCACGTAAATCGCTCCACCCATCTCCGAGATCTGGCGTTTTTGAAAATAGGGTAAGTAGAGGGTCCGCCCACTAAAGTTTGGATATTAGATCTATTGGGTTGCCCAAAAAGTAATTGCGGATTTTTCATATAGTTGGCGTTGACAAATTTTTTCACATCTTGTGACTCTGTAATTGCATTCTTTCTTCTGTCAGTTATCAGCTGTTACTTTTAGCTTGCTTTAGATTGTTAAAAAGTATATTTGATTAAAGTTCATTCTAAGTTTTATTAAAAATGCATTTACTTTCTTTTAAAAAATCCGCAATTACTTTTTGGGCAACCCAATACTTCATTCTCTTCAATTCAATTCAATTCAATTCATTTATTCATCCAATCATTAAGGTACTATTTACAAATTTAATTACAATAGTTTGTGAGATCTATCTTAATTTAGATATTACAGCATATAATTCTTGTGCGTTTGTTTCAGGTACTTGTGATTTTAGGCAATGAAAGACATGTTAAGGTAAAAATTGGGATAGAAAAACCTTATCTAACAAAAATAGAGGTTTTAGTGGTGGATGAGAGTAGCCAATTCCTTTGCTCCGAAAGTGGATATCAGATTCATACTCTACTCCCAAAAACCATATTTGAGCTACATATTGCCATAGTCGGTAAATGTGTGGGTCAATGGGAGTTTATGAGATGAGTTGTCCTTGAAACACTTGGCCTTAAAAGGGATATCAGATTTAAACCTCTTTTTGTCATAATACACAAATATGTCCTGTTTGAGGGGTAAGTAGGTTGGATGGGTCACCCACGCACTAAGCCCTGAAAAAAATATCAGCATCGTGTTCTACTGTTAAACTCGTTTTATTTGAGCCGCAAATAAAAGGAAGGCCTCTCAAACACCAAGGAATAAGTTTTTATGTCAGATTTGTACTCTACTTTTAAATATCTTTCATCTGATACCCATATTGCCCAAAGCGGTAAAAGAGTCCTGTTGGGTTTTTTTTTTGTGGTGGGGGACCCCCCCTAACACTTTGGGTGAAATTTGTATACCAAGTTCATACTCTCTATCCAATCGGTAAACATGTCCGTCCGGTTGGGTTTTGGGATGGGGCGTCCCCCCAGGTGATTTGAACCCAAAGTTTCATAATAATTTCAGGTTTTTGGAGTACCATAAGATGGCAAACAAAATTTCGCTTAAATAAGTTCACCCATCTCCGAGATTTATTTATTTTTTTTTTTTGGAAACTGGGGTATGGGGGAGGGTCCGCCCCCCTTCGGATATCAAAAAATGTAGTATCCTATTTTCAACAGAAGCCCTAGCTCTACCACCTGTGAAAATTTCATAAAAATCGGTTCAGCCGTTTTGAATCTAAACGGAACAGACAAACAAACTAACAAACAAACAAAGCCCAACAATTTCATCATTTTTATATATTGAGTTGCCCAAAAAGTAATTGCGGACTTTTTAAAAGAAAGTAAATGCATTTTTAATAAAACTTTAATCAAATATACTTTTATTTACACTTTTTTTCTAAAGCAAGCTAAAAGTTACATCTGATAACTGACAGAAGAAAGAATGCAATTACAGAGTCACAAGCTGTGAAAAAATTTGTCAACGCCGACTATATGAAAAATCCGCAATTACTTTTTGGGCAACCAATAATAGACGATTTTGTCAAAATTTGACTCTTTAAGGAAATATTTTTCATTTCTGTTGAACATTTTGTCAATATTTTATTTCTAAGGGAAATTTTGTCAAAATATCATTGCTATGTAAGATTTTGTCAAAAATTAAGTTCTATGGAAAATTTTGTCTTAATTTCCTTTCATAATTTAATTTCTATAGGAACCTATTTCTATATGAAATATCCAAATAATCATTTCTGTAGGAAAATTTAAAATAATTTTCTTTTATAGGAAATTATGTCAAAATTTCCCTATGCCACCTTCAGTTTTTTCTGTAAACAAATTTGTAAGAAATTAATTTTTCTAAATTTATTTCCACTGATTCGTTGGTGTTATTTGTTTTAATTACAAATTCCGTGGACCATGACACCCAATAAATTATATTGCGTGAAGTTTTTGGCTTATTTATAAATTTGGTGGTCTATGACCGCACATAGTGGCCCACCCACTGAGTTACATACAAATTCTGTAAACAATTTATAAAAATGTGAATTTAGACATTTACTTTGTTTTGGCCAAATTCGTGATAATTTATTGCTGTCGGCCATCGTAAATTATAAGGCTTAATTTGGTGATGTATTGCATATTTTGGTGTCAACTTAAATGGAAATAAATCATGGTAATTAGAAAAAAACACAACGAAAGGATAACATAGCTAGAAGCATTTAGCTTTAATTTGAAGGATTTTTGAAAAGGAGTGAAAACGATGTTCACTAGATTGTTTGGGACATTTATTGGACAATGGCATGAAACGAAATGTTTTGTTTCTTAAATAAATTTTAAGAGTGGGTAAAGAAGAAATGGTATTGGGTTGCCCAAAAAGTAATTGCGGATTTTTCATATAGTCGGCGTTGACAAATTTTTTCACAGCTTGTGACTCTGTAATTGCATTCTTTCTTCTGTCAGTTATCAGCTGTTACTTTTAGCTTGCTTTAGAAAAAAAGTGTATAAAAGTATATTTTATTAAAGTTCATTCTAAGTTTTATTAAAAATGCATTTACTTTCTTTTAAAAATCAGCAATTACTTTTTGGGCAACCCAATATTTTCCACTTAATATGAACAGATTTTTAGATATTAAAACGAAGGTGTGCAACAACCTAATCTTTAAATGGAAATAGAAGATCATAATCTTTTGTCCATTTGTTAAGGCATTAAAACATTCCGGGGTAATCGAAAAACTTTGTTATTTTTGTCTCTCGAATTAAAATTATGTTGTTTTTTTTCTCATTTCAGGTAAGTCTTAACAATCTTAAACCAAATTTCGTATAAGTAAACAATTAAAAATCTATCTAATCTCTAAAATGTTTTTTACTTACTCCGGTATTCACAAAGCTTAATAAAGATTTGAAGTAAGTTTATTTGACAGATTTCCTTTATAGAACTGTCAAATAAATCTATTTTAAGGCTTCATTAAGTTTTGCGAATAAGGCCGAAAGTGTTGGCGAACATTGATGTTTTTGAACATGATTACAAATTGCAAATTTTGCCCATGAACATTCCACTAAGGAATAGGGGCAAACGTCTCATATATCAATGAGTGCAGTCCGATTCAAGTTTAAGCTCAATGATAAGGGGCCTCCTTTTTTTGGCCGAGTCCGAACGGCGTGCCGCAGTGCGACACCTCTTTGGAGAGAAGTTCTACATGGCATAGTACCTCACAAATGTCGCCAGCATTAGGAGGGAAAAACCACCGCTGAAAAATTTTCTGATGGTCTCGCCAGGATTCGAAGCCAGGCGTTCAGCGTCATAGGCGGACATGCTAACCTCTGCGCTACGGTGGCCTCCTTTTGAACATCATTGCATTTACTATTATAGAACACTAGTCGAACAGGGCCAGCTCCACTGCGCCTTCTTTAACTATCTTTTTAGGGTGGGGACACTTCGCCCTGAATGCGGATATCGAATTCGTGCCATTGTAGCCTATGACACTGAACACGTTCGAATCCTGGCGAGAACATCGGACAAAGCGGAGTTTATCCCCTATTAATGTTGGCGACATTTGCGAGGTACAATGTCATGCAAGGTCATTTAAAAATTTTTCCCCAAACAGTTGTCGCAGTACGGGACGTCTTTCAGACTCGGGTACAAAAAAAAAACATCCTTTATCATTGAGTTTTAACTTGAATCGGAAAGCACTCATGGATGTGTGAGAATTTGCCCCTTCTTGGTTCCTGGTGGTAATGTTCTTCCTTATGGTAATGTTCTGATTAGGAGAGTAATGGCACCTCAGAGATTTCGACTCAAATATGGATATTCAATTCGTGCTGCACTTCCAATTTCCTTTAATTTGAGCCCCTATTGCCATGGCCGGTAAATATGAACTGTTTGGAGGGTGGACTTTTGGACTTTTAATACCATATTCGTATTCTACTCTCCAATACCTTTCATTTGATACCTGTATTGTCCCGATCGGTCCACTTTTGATTTTGGGTTGTGTTTTTGGCATAAGGGGGAGGGTCCGTCCCCCTTCCTATACCGAAAAATTATATAAGCTATGTTTCCTTCCAGACCAACCCACACAATATGCGAAAATTTCGAGAAAATTGGTTCTGCCATTTTCAGTCTATACGGAACAAAAACAAGTCGATATCATAACAAAACACGTCGTTCAAAATTTTATTCCAATCGGATAAGAATTGCGCACCCTAGAGGCTCAAGAAGTTATGATTCAAGTACGGCTTATATGGCAGCTTTTTCTGGTTATGGACCGATTTGAACCATACTTTGCACATTAGTTGGAAATCATAACGAAACACCTCACACAAAATTTCAGCCAAAACGGATGAGAATTGTGCCTTCTAGTGGCTCCAAAAGTCAATATTCAAGATCGGTTTATATGGCAGCTATCTCAGATTATGGACCGATTTGAACCATACTTTGCACAGTTGATGGAAATCATAACAAAACACGTCAAACAAATCGGATAGGAACTGCACCCTCTAGAGGATAAAGAAGTAAAGACCCCCGATCGGTTTAGATGGCAGCTATATCAGGTTATAGACCGATTTCGACCATACTCAGCACAGTTGTTGTGCAAAATTTCGGACAAACCTGATGAGAATTGTGCTCAAGAATTGTGCTCAAGAAATCAAGAACCATGACCGGTTTATATGGCAGCCTTATCAAAACATGGACCGATATGGCCCACTTACAATCTCAATCGACCTAAACAAATTAGAAGTATTTGTGCAAAATTTTGAAGTGACTATCTGTACTCCTTCGAAAATTAGCGTGCTTTCGACAGACAGATGGTCGGACGGACATGGCTAGAACGACATAAAATGTCATGACGGTCTATATGGCAGCTATATCTAAATATAATCCGATCTGTACCATATTTGAGTCGGATATCGTGATACGTAAGTCAACTCACTTTTTTAAGTTTTAGCGAAATCGAGTATTAATTGCGGCTTTTATGGGTTTAAGACCCAAAATCCGCAGATCGGTCTATATGGCGGCTACATCTAAATATAGTCCGATCTGAAACAAATTTGGGTCGGACGCCGGGAGGCTTAAAGTTATTTACTGTTTAAATTTTCTGCAAAATCGGCGAATAAATGCAGCTTTCATGGGTTTCAGACCCTAAATCAGCAGATCGCTCTATATGGCAACTATATCTAAATAAGAAGACGATCTAACCATGTCCGTCCGTCTGTTGAAATCACGCTACAGTTTTTAAAAAAAGAGATATTGAGTTGAAACTTTGCACAAATTCCTTTTTCATCCATAGGCGGGCTAAGTTTGAAGATGGGCTATGTCAGACTCTATCCTGATATATCCCCCATATAGACCCATCTGCCGAATTAAGGTCTCAGGCGCCATAAAAAGCCACTTTTATTATCCGACTTTGCTAAAATTTGGGACAGTGAGTTTTGTTAGGCCCCTCGATATACTTTTTCAATTTGGCCCAAATCGGATAAGGTTTGGATATAGCTGCCATATAGACCGATTTCTTGATTGAAGGTCTTGGGCCAAAAAAAGGAGCATTTCTTGTCAGAATTTGGCAAAATTTGGTACAGTGTGTTGAGTTAGACCCTTCGACATCATTCTTATATTTGGCACAAATCGTTCCATATTTGGGTATAGCTTCCATATAGACCGATCGCTCGATTTAAGACTTTGGGCCCATAAAAGGCGCATTTATTGTTCGATGTCGCCGAAATTTGGGACAATGAGTTTTGATAGGCCCTTCAAAATCCTTTTTTAATTTGACCCAGATCGGTCCGGATTTGGGTATAGCTGCCGTATAGACCGATCTGCCGAATTAAGGTCTTAGGCCCATAAAAGCACATTTATTATCCGATTTCGCAAAATTTGGGACAGTAAGTTGTGTTAGGGCTTTCGACATCCTTCGTTAATTTAGCACAAATCGGTCCAGATTTGGGTATAGCTGCCATATAGACCAATCTCTTGATTTAAGGTATTGGGCCCATAAAAGGCGCATTTATTGTCCGAGTCCGCTGAAATTTGCGACAGTGAGTTTTGGTAGGCCTTTCAACATAATTTTTTAATTTGACCCAGATCGGTCCAGATTTTTGTATAGCTGCCGTATAGACCGATCTCTCGATTTAAGGTATTCGGTCCATAAAAGGCTCATTTATTGTCCGATTTCGCCGAAATTTGGGACAGTGAGTTTCGATAGGCCCTTCAACATCCTTTTTAATTTGACCCAGATCGGTCCTGATTTGGGTATAGCTGCCATATATTGTAGATCGATCTCTCGATTAAGGACCGATAAATGACGTTTTTATTATTCGATTTCACTGAAATCTGGGACAGTGAGTTGTGTTAAACCCTTCGACATCCATTTTTAATTAGGCACCGATTGGTCCAGATTAAGATATAGCTGCCATATGGACCAATCCTTCTGTTTGAAGTCTTGGCTCCATAAAAGGAACATTTATAATCCGATTTCGCTGAAATTTGACACAGTGACCCAAAAAGGCCAATTTTTGTTCCACAAAATTGAACAGTGACTTGTATATATTAGACCACTTAAGGTCCGTGCCCAATTGGGACCCTATTTCAATATATATGCTTTGGGGGCATAAATAAAACATTTTTCACCGGATTATGACGAAACGTGGTTTACATATACACCCCAGGTGGTGAGTAACCAAATTTTGGCCCAGCCGAACTTAATGCCTTTTTACTTGTTTTGCGGAGAGATTGGCTTGTCCTGCATTGACTTGACCAGCATAATCTTCATATAGATAAAAGGCGGCTAAAAACCATATGTATGGGCGTTGAAGGAAGATAGAAAAAAGGGTTTCTTTAGTAATGATGGAAACGATGGTTTCTAGTATTGCTGGCATGGTTTACACAAATAACAAGTATTATCGTGCTAAGTTCGCCCGGGAACCCGCCACAATGGATACTTTATCAAATGTACACAAAATAAATTTTGTTGAAGGGCATCATTTTATTCTACATACCAAACTTCTGTCAAATCAGTAAAAATTAAAGTTTCTGGGAACCGAATAAGGATAATGAGATACCGGTTTATATGGGCGCTATACCAGGCTATGGATTGATTTGGACTGTACTTTACACAGTTGTTCGAAGTCATAACAGAACACTATCTACTAAATTTCAGCCAAATCGCACAAAAATTGCGTCTTCCAGGGGCTCAGAAGTCAAATCGGGAAATCGGTTTATATTGGAGCTATATCAGGTTATAGACCTATTTGACCGTACTAGGCACAGTTGTTGGAAGTCATAACAAAATACTTCATGCTCAATTTCAGCCAAGTCGGACAAACATTGCAGCTTGTATGGGCTCAAGTTTTAGTTTTATCTGGATATAGACCTATAGGGACCGTACTTGGCACAGTTGTTGAAAGTCATAACAGAACACCACATGCAAAATTTCAGCCAAATCGGATAAAAATGGGATTTGTAAGGCCTCAATAACTCAAATGGGGAGATCGGTTTACATGAGAGGTATATCAGGTTATGGACCGATGTGGACCGCAGTAGACATAGTTGTTGAAAGTCATAACAGAACACAACATGCAAATTTTCAGCCACATTGGACAAAAATTGCGGCTTCCATGGGCTCAAGAAGTCAAATCGGGAGATCGGTTTATATGGGAACTATATGGAGGCCACCATAGAGCAGAGGTTTGCATGTCCGCCTATGACGCTAAACGCCTGGGTTCGACTCCTGGCGAGACCATCAGAAAAAATTTTAGGGGTGGTTTTCCTGGCAACATTTGTGAGGTACTATGCCATGTAAAACTTCTCTCCAAAGAGGTGTCGCACTGCGGCATGCCGTTCGGACTCGGCTATAAAAAGGAGGCCCCTTACCGTTGAGCTTATACTTGAATCGGACAGCACTCATTGATATGTGAGAAGTTTGCCCCTGTTCCTTAGTGGAATGTTCACGGGCAGAATGTGCATTTGCATATCTAACTCTGAAGCGATATTGCCCATTTGCAATCCCCAACGACTTACATCGATAAGAAGTATCAGTGCAAAATTTCATGGGACTGGCTTTACGCGTTCGACCACTATCGTGATTTCGACAGACGGATGGACATGGCTAGATCGACGCAGAACGTCGAGACGATCAAGAATATATGCACTTTATGGGGTCTTAGATGAACATTTCGAGGTGTTAAAAACGGAATGTTTAGATTAGTATACCCCCATCCTATGGTGTTGGGTATCAAAAATAAGAGGAATAAGCCAACCTTTTGGGAGCGGTACGTTATGATTTGAGGAGCTTTTCCTTTAATTTCAAGCTTCCCCTGGCTTGGATTAACCCTAAAATGATCTTTGGGTATAACATAGAAATACTGGAATTATAATAGTTGGAAATTGGTGAATTCTTAATGAGCTGTGAAATAATTTTCCACCAGGATAATGCTACAATCCATAAGTCCCGTGCCATAAAACCGTGGCTTTCTTCAAAAAATATTGAAGTTATAAATTGGCCCGCACTTAGTTCAGATATACATGCCATCGAAATCCTATGGGGAGTCTTAGAACGAAAAGTGTTTACCAATGGAAATCATAACGAATCGACTTCCACACTTAAACTTGCCCTAAGAACCGCATAGGGTGAAATGTCTTTAGAAGTTTTAAGAAATACGACGGAAGCAGAATAATTTAATAATTTTATAAAATTTGTTCAGACCTTTGTAAATTTTCGTTACTGAACCTAAATTTATTTCCCACCAAATTTCCATAAATTTTAAATATTTTTGTGTTTTAAGTAAAAACTGATCAATTTAAGGTTAAGTTTATGTAAATAACTAACACTCTTATAAATGCTAAAGAAGGTAAATAAACTTCTTGCATTTTTTTTCTTTTTATACCTTACACCACCACTATGGTACAGGGTATTATTACTTAGTGAATTTGTTTGTAACACCCAGAAGGAAGAGAAATAGACCCATTGTCTGTGTGTCTGTCAGTCCGCCTATCGGACGTCTGTCTGTCCATGTAAATTTGTGTACAAACTACAGGTCGCAATTTTCATCCGATCGTCTTCAAATTTGGTACAGGCATGTTTTTTGGCCTAAAGACAAGGCCTTTTGAAGTTGGAAAATCGGTTCAGATTTGGATATAGCTCCCATATTCGTCCGATTTGCAGTAATAATGCAATAAAATTATCATTTATTGACCGATTCTCTCGAAATTTGGCAGGAAGGATTTTCTTTTGACACTTGATTCAGTAATACAAGTCGGTTCAAATTAAGATATAGCTCCCATATATATATCGCCAGATTTTCACACCTAGAGCCAATGCTAGCGCATTTATTGACCAATCTTCCCAAAATTTTGTACAACGCTTTCCTCGACGACTTCCACAATATCCATTAGTTTAGTTGAAATCGGTTCAGATTTAGATATAGCTCCCATTTATGTTCGTACGATTTTGAGAAATATTGCAATAAAGTGCTTATTTGTAAACCGATTATCTTGAGATTTTGCAGAAAGGATTTTCTTATGACTCTCGACATTATTTGTGAATTTCATAGAAATCGATTCAGATAGGAATGCAGTTGCCATATATGTTTATCGCCCGATTTTCACTTCTAGAGCAACTGCAAGCGCATTTATTTACCAATATTGCCAAAATTGTGCACAACGCTTTCCTCGCTTCATTGTATTTGTGGGTGATCCTATACTTATTTCGCGCACTGTAGTCTTCATTTCCAAATACCTGACTGTTATTGACCTTTGAAGTAGAAAGTCAGATTAGTACTCCGATCGTAAATTCCTTTCTTTTGAGTCCCATAATACCATAAAGTGCTGTAAATTTTCATCCAATCCCAATCGAGGTGTTTCGGATACCGAGCGTGACACCAATTTGTTTTTTTTTATCACAAATTTGCTCAATGTCCAAATTTGTCCAACAAATGAAACAACAAATTTCAAAATAATAGCTTTTTCTTCCGTTGAGGTTAAGTGGTACGTAAAATACCCAGTGGCGATTAAAATCTCTTGCTCTTCTCTGTTTAAGTTTTTCTCCCAGCCATTAAAGTCATAAATCTTGTTCCTTTTCAAATTAATTCGTCAGTAAGTTAGTTAGCCACGCACGTTTTCCACATTCGATATACAACGTAAGATTGCTTTTATCACTATAATGTACAAAAACTAACTCTTATCACGACGCCACACGAAGAACAAACAAATGCGAGTACGAACTAACACTTAATACGCTTCAAAAGAAATTATTTTCGATAAAATGTTTAGCCATTAGTCAATGCACTTTTTGTTGACATTTCATTAATCAAATGCAACTTTAAGTTGAAATATAAACAATTCTGACTTTTGACTGACTAAGCCAAAGTGCCGCCTGTTAAGACCTCTCCAACAATAAAGTGAACAAAAAACTGTGACAAACAAAATTTATTACTTTCCATAGCATACAATCTCAAACAGAGATATGGGTGATGCCATGGCAAATCGGAGGGAGCCAAGAGAGAAGGGAAAAGTTCGAAGAAAGCCGATATATGGATAATAACACCTTTTGCGAAGTAAATGGTAGAGGTTTAACTCACTTTGAACCAAGCTTTATTTAGACCATATTCGTGCCCTCCCGGTAATATCTTAAAAGGAGAGGCAAGGAGTAAATAACAAGTAAAAGCGTGCTAAGTTCGGCCGTGCCGAATATTGGGAAGCCACCACCATGGATTCTGCTAAAAACTTATACAAATATAAGGGAGAAAGTGGCACAGGGCACGCCACAGGGGGGCATTTTATCGCCACTCCTATGGGTGACCACCATAAATGACCTATTACGGATGCTGACTGAGGAGGGATTTGAACCCGTCTGCGATGTTATAATACTTCGAAGGGATAAGGATCCGAACAAGCTATGCAGAAGGGACGAAAGGGTCTTGCATATTGCATATTACTGGGCTAGACCCAGAGGTCTCCATGTAAACCCAGAGAGGACTGAAATATACCTGCTCACGAGAAAGCCGAAGGTGGGTCAATTTAACGCACCACGTTTTCTCAATAAGACGATTTCGATATCTGACAAGGTGAAATACTTAGGAGTGATGTTGGACAGGAAACTGAATTGGAAGTGCCACATTCAGGAGCGTGCTGAGAAGACTCACAGATGTGGGGCACTATGTAGACGGGCCGTAGGCTCGAAATGGGACCTGAATCCGAGGATAGTCCTCTGGCTCTACAGGAGCGTGATTAGAAGTAGTTTGGTGAACTACTATGGAGAAAAAGTGTAAGATAAGGACCATACAACAGGTTCAGAGAACATGTTGTCTTGGCATAGGCGGAGCGATGAGGACCACGCCCACTAGGGCACTGGAGACTTTTCTAGATATCCGACCCATTGACATACAGATTAAGTGTGAGGCAGCCACTACGGCTGTGAGACTTAAGGCGATGGGAGAATGGATTGAGGATGGGAACAGCTCATACCATCGCGGTATAATCGAGGCGACGATAGGAAACCTGGAACGAAGGGGAGAGGTTTCGATCGGTTACCTGAGATGAACCCTCAAATCGAGTGTGAGGCACTGCTGCCATCGGCACAGTCTTGGATTGATGGAAATCTAGTATTGCCATCATGTTACACGGATGGATCAAAGCTAGAGGATAGAGTGGGCCTGGGGGTTTACATTAAAAACACAGCGACTGACATCTGTTTTAGACTACCTGACCATAATACGGTCCTGCAGGCGGAGATCCGGGCGATCACGGAATGCGTGAAGTGGTGTGGTGCTTACGTGAGGACGTCGAACGGACAGTAAAATTGCCATAAGGGCAATAACAACCAGGACGGTAAGGTCACGAACAGTCTTGCAGTCTAGGAAGGAGATTAATGCCTTCTCTTAGGATGGGAAAATCCGCATCGTTTGGGTGCCGGGCAAAAACTGATTTAGGGGAAATGAAAGGGCAGACGATTTGGTGGTGAAGGCCAGAGGACTGTCGTCAACAAAACTTGGTTATCACGAAACCTTTCGGGTCGACACAGTCCGAGCTAAGGGAGTGGGCGACGAATGCGCATGCAACATTGTGGAACAGCGAAACGGTCGGTAGAATGGCGAAAATCCTATGGGGGGATACAGATTGTGAGAAGACGAGGCTATTAATGAAAGGAAGCAAGAAGGAGGTCAGTATAGCTATTGGTATCATAACGGAATACATAGGACTACGAGCTCACTTATGTAGAATCGGTGTGGCAAGTGATAGCATGTGTGGGGCATGCGGGGAAGATGATGAGACGTTGGAGCATTTCCTTTGTCATTGCCCGGCTTTGGCGTCCAACAGATACCGGTACTTAGATGGAGATCCAATATCGGACATAAACTAACTTAGGGGAGTGGTATTGATAGCAATTAAGGATTTTGTAAGTAGCTCGGAATTCCTAACGTAAAATTTTCTTTTTAGAGGTTACTTTATAGCGCACAAAAAGCCGTTTACTGGCTTAGGTGTATTGAAATAGTGGCATGAGGTGGATTAATATCTGCACCCTCTTTTCAACCTAAGCTATCAAAGTTCTGTCAAACCAGTAAATATTAAAGCTTCTGGGAACCGAACAAGAATGTTCGAGAGACCGGTTTACATGGAAGCTATATCAGGTTAAAGACTGATTTTGCCCCTACTTGGAACAGTTCTTGGAAGTCATAATAAAACACTACATGGAAAATTTCAGCCAAATCGAAAAAAATCCGGCTTCCAGAGGCTCAAGAAGTCAAATAGGGAGATTGTTTTATATGGGAGCTATATCAGGTTATAGACTGATTTGGACTGTATTTAGCACAGTTGTTGGAAGTCATAACAAAACACTACATGCAAAGTTTCAGTCAAATTTGACAAAAATTGCGGCTTGTGAAGGCTCAGGGAGTTAAATCGGGTGATGGGTTTATATGGGAGCTATACCAGGTTATATACCGATTTGGATCGTACTTAGCACAGTTGTTGAAAGTCATAACAGAACACCACATGAAAAATTCTAGCCAAATCGGACGAAAATTGCGGATACCAGGGGTTCAAGAAGTGACATCGGGAGATCGGTTTACATGGGAGGTATATCGGGTTATAGACCAATGCGGACCGCACTTGACACAGTTGTTGAAAGTCATAACAGAACACCACATGCAAAATTCTAGCCAAATAAGACGAAAATTGCGGCTACCAGGGGTTCAAGAAGTGAAATCGGGAGATCGGTTTATATGGGAGCTATATCAGGTTATAGGCCGATTCGGACCGTACTTGGCAGAGATATTGTAAGTCATAAAAGAAAACTACATGCGAAATTTCAGAAAAATCGGATACAAATTGCGGCTTGTAAGAGCTGATGAATTCAAATTGGGAGATCGGATTGTATGGGAGCTATTTCAGGTTATGGACCGATTTGGATCGCACTAGACATAGTTGTTGGAAGTCATAACATAACACTATATGCAAAATATATCAAGAAGTCAAATCGGAAGATCGGTTTATATTGGGCTATATCAGGTTATAGGCCGATTTGGACAATATTTGGCATAGTTATTGAAAGTTATAACAGAACGAAGTCAAGTCGAAGTTAAATCGGAAGATCGGTTATATGGGAGCTATATCTAAATCCGAACAGATGTGGCCCATTTGCAATCCCCAATGATCTACATCGACACTAAGTACCTGTGTAAAATTTCAAGCGGCTGGCTTTGCGCGTTCGACCGCTATCGTGATTTCGACAGACGGACAGACATGGCTGGATCGATTCACAATGACGATACGATCAAGAATATATACTTTGTGGGGCCTTAGACGAATATTTGGAGGTGTTACAAATGAAATGACTAGATTAGTATATCCCTATCCTATGGGGGCTAAAACTAAAATTTCAAACTTCAAAGCAATAGTAATAACTTAATCAGCAAATACAACTATTAAAAAAACAAACCACAAAAATTTCTGGTCGACATCTCAACCATTGGCACAAAGTGCTTTAAACCCCAAACGCCAAGCTTTAAGCCAAAGTCGGCCTTCAGGGTAGCTTATGTACTCTCAAGAGCATTGACCCCCACAAAAATATAATTTTTATTCCTTTCCACATCCCCTTATCATTCGCCATGGAATGCCCCATACACACTTGCCATGAGCTAACAAAACGACACTTTACTAACATCAAAGGAATATTTGGCATGTACTAAAATTCATATGAGTATGACCAAAGTCTCCTTTTACCATGATGATGGGTTTAAGTTTTTCTTTTTTTCTAATCGAACAAAATGTCATCCATATCTGGCCATGAAATGAGAAGACTATCATCAAAATGAAATTAAAGCAAAGTGGTTTGGAAATTGTTTAAAAACAAACTAACCTACACTACCACAAACACACACGCACACAAACGCATGTATATATACATATATTGTATGTATGTAGACATTTTGGACAAGCAACTATAAAAGTCATAGATAAAATTTCAAATAGCACTTCTGGCATGCTTTCAGGAGTACCCTATCAATTTGCTGAAAAATAAATAAAGATTTAAAAGCCACACGAAATCAAAACAAAACAAAAAGTAACGAAGACGCAGCATGGCCTTTAGTTTAGTTTGGTTTTGGTTTTGTGAAGAGGGCCAAACGGCATGGGAAAAATATAACCCTGAAATAAATGAGGGCAGGGGGCGAAGTAAATGCCACTTTGGTTAACAAATTTTTCACGAAAGATTAAATTCGTTAGAAAAACGCATAGCTATAGCTGTGAGTAAAAATATAGGCAAAGTTAATTTTAGTTAACTACAGTCAAATTTTGATAGGGGTATGAGTGCGGTGAAATACCTATCACCATGGCTATATATCTAACCCATAGTTCGTCAACATTTATACACAAGTTTTAAACAGCTACATACAAAAATAGTCCGATCTACAGCAAACCGAGCCGAGATTGTCAATGGAATAAAAAATGTCAGTGCGATAAAACTGGTCACATATAAGTCAATGCAAATAAGCTTATGTAGAACATAGTGAACGCCGAGCAGAGCAGAGAGCAAAGACAATTGAATGTGAGAAAAGTGTTCCAAAGCGTTTTTCGCGCTTGTTTGCATTGTCCGATCTACAGCAAACTGAACCGAGATTGTCAATGCGATAAAGATTCTCAGTGCGATAAAACTGGTTACATATAAGTCAATGCAAATAAGCTTATGTAGAACATAGTGAACGCCGAGCAGGACAGAGCAGAAGGCAAATCCGATTGAGTGGGAGAAAAGAGTTCCAAAGGGTTTTTCGCGATTGTGTGCATTGTTGATGTTTACATTTTAGCGTGCAGTCGTGTTTTTTTTTAAGTTTTAAAATAAAACCCATCGCTATTAATTCTGCTAAAAATTTATACAAAATAATTTTATTCTGCATACCAAACTTTGTCAAAGCAGCAAAAATTAAAGCTTCTAGGAACCGAACAAGGACGATCGAGAGACCGGTTTACATGGGAGTTATATCAGCTTATGGACTGATTTTGGATTTGGAAGTCATAACAAAAGACTACATGCCAAATCGGACAAAAATTGCGATTTGTTAGGTCTCAAGAAATCAAATCGGGCAATCGGTTTATATGGGAGCTATATCAGGTTATAGACCGATTTGGACCGCACTTGGAATAGTTGTTGAAAGTCATAATGAAACACTACGTGCAAAATTTCTGCCAAATCCGAAAATAAATTGCAGCTTCCACGGGCTTAAGAAGTCAAATTGGGAGATCGGTTTGTATGGGAGCTATATCAGGTTACAGACCGATTTGTACCGTACTTGGCACAGTTTTTGGAAACACTACAAGCAATATTTCACCTAAATCGGACAAGGCCTCTAAAAGTCTAGTTTACTAGTCCTTTGTTTCTCATATTAGCTCTCATCATTTTCCGGGGGCGGTTTACTGGCCCAGCGCCCCAACCGCATGGGTTTTGTGGGATCGCACATGTACCCCTCGTTGGCGCGAGCCGCTTGCTCCGAGATCCGACGCTCAAATCGAACAGACGCTGATGTTATTTGTTGCCGTCGATATCTCGCCTTGTCATCTCGAGAATCATTGGCACTCAATATTTAATTAAGAGCCAGTGCCACCTGACTCCTCACGGAGGCTCTCTTTTCGAAAATCGCCGACTGACGGTGGCCGCATTTGCAGTTACTCCACATAAAAATGGAGCTTTACACCATCCGCAACCTGTGGATGCGCCCGTTGGCTTTCAGCTAATCAGCCCGTGATAACGATGGACCCCAAACAAGTTGGAACTCAAAGTTTCATTCTGTGTGGTGCTCATAATTATCACATATAAAATTTTTTGTAAAAATTAGATTTCTACAAAAAATTATATAAAAATGTGAATTTTTAGAGGAAAATTTGCTTACACAAAACTTTGTATATGAAATTTGTCAAAATTTCATTTTGAACAAGACGTTTTTTTAAAACCTCATTTCTAGAAAATTTTGACAAAATTTTATTTGTATAGAAAATTTTGTTAAAATTTGATTTCTGAAGAAATTTTGTCAAAATTGATTTCTGTTGGAAATTTTGTCAAAATTCCATTTCTATAGGAAATTTTAACAAACATTCTTTTCTATACGAAATTAAGTCAAAATTTCATTTCCTGCCATTGGAAATTAACTCAAACTATAATTCTTACTGCTATTTTAATGCTCATTGATGTTAATCGACATACGTGTGACTAAATCTCAAACAAAAATATACAAAATATGGTATAAGGCAGTGTTAGCTATACCCCATGCGTCTGCAGCGCACAAACTTAGACAGCAAAGTTACTTATTAACTTATCATGGTTTCGATTCTTTGGTTCTTTTGTTTATCTTGAGCTCTATGCCCAAATATTTATTGTATTTGTGTATATAAATAACATGCATGGCTGGATATATGAATATTCTAAACCATTTCATTCATTTTTATTCGATTCGATTTCTTTTGTTTTGGATGTTTTTTTTTTTGTTTTTGGCTGCCACATAAATTTGACAAAAATTGGCATAAGGGTATCCGCCGGCACGCTTTAGTTGAACTTTGTTCTAGGATATGCCATCGCTCTTTCTCTCTTTCTCTCACCCATAAATTATCAGTTTGTAACAAATTTTTTCGCCTTTCGTCACAAGTTTAAGGGGAAATTTCAAACAAACAACACAAATTTTCCAAGTCATTTTCTTTTTGAGAGGAAAGTAAAAAATTTTAAATCAAATTTTCATCGAAGCATTTGAGTGCCTTTGTTGTTGGCTGTGCTATGGCCTTCATCCAAAAAAACGAAAAGAGGAAGGCAAAAATTAAAACATCGACATAAACAAAAGCCGTTTTTTGCAAAACAACAATAATTGAAATTATTATTAAAGACGCACTTAAGCATGATTTAGTTATGAAGATTGAAGTATCACATTAAGAAGATTATAAAGTAGAAAATTTGTTTATTCAACTTATGTATGAGATTTTGAAGAAGCTCCAACTCAAACACTTTAAAATGAATGGAAAAAATTGATGAACATTTGTTTGCGGCAAAGATAATGTCACTGTACATAAAAAAAAGAGGGTGCTAAATTCGAGAAAATTTCGCTACAGTTTTTAATAAATAAAATTTTTAACAAAACTTCAATGAAATATTGTATGAAGATAAATTGTAGTTTGAAATTTTTTTTTTTCACAGAAAAAAATTTTATTAAATACTAACCGAACCGGGCCCGCTCTGCTACGCCTTTTTTAACTCTCTAATGTCTTTTTAGGGTGGGGACGCTTTGCCCTGAATGTAGATAAAGAAATAGTGACAATGTGGCCTATGTCCGATATGTGACCTGAACGCTTGAGTACGAATCCTGGCGAAACATTAATCAAAAAAATTTTAATTTTTTAAAATGGCCATGTAAATTCTCCCCAAAGTGGTGTCGCACTGCAGTATGCCGTTCGAACTTGGCTATAAACAAAGGTCCCTTTTACTCTACTCCCAAATGCCTTTCTTTTGAGTCCTATCTAACCAGTTTGGTAAATATTTCCTGTTAATGGGGTATTTCGGGGGTGGAATGGCCATCCAGACACTTGGCAAAATGCAAATTTGCCCATGAACATTCCATTAAGGAACAGGGGCAAACTTCTCACATAATGAGTGCTGTCCTATTCAAGGATTTTGATTTCAATGATACGGAACCTCCTTTTTATAGCTGCGTCCGAACGGCGTTTCGCAGTGCGAATCTCTTTGTGGACAAGTTTTTACATGGCTGCCACACCAATTGGTACAGTACCTTCCAAATGACGCCAGCATTAGGAGGGGATAACACCACATGATGTTACCGCCAGGATTCGAACCCTTACATTCAGCGTCATAGGCAGACATGCTAACCTCTGCGCTACGGTGGCCTCCGTATATTTGCTTTAAGGGCCCATACGCTTATCCTTTAAAGGAAATATTGACTATGTGCTCCACTTTCAATTACATTTTATATGAGCCTCATATTGGCATGATCGGTTATTACGATCTGCTTGAGGGTGCGGTGTACCCCAAGCTCTTTGTCCCGAAATTTAGTATCAATTTCCCGAAAACCAATTTCTACCCGAAATAGGGAGGTATTTTGGGATGGGGCGGCACACCAAACACATGACTCTTCCATTAGATATCAAATTCGTTATTTATACCCTCCACCATAGGGGGTATACTAATTTCGTCATTCTGTTTGTAACACCTCGAAATATGCGCCTGAGAACCCATTAAGTATATATTGGGTTGCCCAAAAACTAATTGCGGATTTTTCATATAGTCGGCGTTGACAAATTTTTTCACAGCTTGTGACTCTGTAATTGCATTCTTTCTTCTGTCAGTTATCTGCTGCTACTTTCAGCTTGCTTTAGAAAAAAAGTGTAGAAGAAGTGTATTTGATTAAAGTTCATTCTAGGTTTTATTAGAAATGCATTTACTTTCTTTTAAAAAATCCGCAATTACTTTTTGGGCAACCCAATATATTCTTGATCGTCATGTCATTTTAAGTAGACATAGCTATGTCCGTCCGTCCGTCTGTCTGTCTGTCTGTCGAAAGCACGCTAACGTTCGAAGGAGTAAAGCTAGTCGCTTGAAATTTTGCACAAATACTTTTTATTAGTGTAGGTCGATTGGGATTGTAAATGGGCCAAATCGTCCTTGTTTTGACATAGCTGCCATATAAACCGATCTTGGGTCTTGACTTCTTGAGTCTCTATAGGGCGCAATTCTCGTCTGATTTGACTGAAATTTTGCATGTGGTGTTTTGTTATCACTTCCAACAACTGTGTTAAGTACGGTTCAAATAGGTCCATGATTTTATATAGCTGCCATATAAACCTATCTTGCGTCTTGATTTCTTGAGCCTCTAGAGGGCGCAATTCTCGTCCGATTTGACTGAAATTTTGCACGTAGTGTTTTGGTTTCACTTCCAACAGCTGTAATAAGTATGATTCAAATCGGTTCATAATCTGGTATAGCTGTCATATAAACCGATCATGGATCTTGACGTATTGAGCCAATAGAGCGCGCAATTCTCATCCGATTTGGCAGAAATTTTACATGAGGTATTTTGTTACATCCTCCAATAACTGTGCTAAGTATGGTGCAAATCGGTACATAACATGATATAGCTGCTATATAAACTGATCTGGGATCTTGACTTCTTGAGCCTCTACAGGCCGCAAATCTCATCCGATTTGGCAGAAATTTTGTACAACGGCTTCTCTCATGACCTTCAACATTCGTGTCTAATACGGTTTGAATCGATCAATAACTTGGTACAGCTCCCATATAAACGCATCTCCCGATTTTCCTTCTTGAGTCCCTGCGAGGAGCAATTCTTATCCGAATGAACTGAAATATTACACAATGCCTTCTACAATGTTAAGCATTTATTTATGGTCCTAATCGGGCTATAACTTGATATAGCTCCAATAGCATAACAGTTCTTATTAAGAGATACTGCGCATAGAACTCAACAAATGCGATCCAGCCCGGCCGAACTTAGCACGCTTTTACTTGTTTTCTCTCGTTTGAGCTCTAAATTTTCGTGATTGGTCTATATATCCATTTGGTGGGTTTTGGGCGCCCCCGAAACATCTGACCTCAACAATAGAATCCATGTTTTGTTTTTGGAGACTGTAAATGTTCAAAAACATTTCGAACGAATCACATTACCAATCTCGGGGATCTGGTGTTTTTAAAAATTAGGGTAACAAGAAGTGCTTTAAAGGGGAGAAACGGCACCTTAGACATTTCGACTCAAATATGGATATCGAGTTCGTGCTGCACTTCCAAATCCCTTTGATTTGAGACCCATATTGCTATGGTCGGTAAATATGAACTGTTTGGAGGGTGTTTAAGGGCTGGGGCGGCCACCGGCACTTTGCCCTGAAAAAATTCGTTTTTTACTACCAAATACCGTTGATTTAAGCTTCATATTGCCATAGTCGGAAAAGAGTTCAGTTTAGAGGGTGCTTTAGGGCATACCCCAAACACTTGACTCCAAAATTGGATATAAAAGTCGTTTTCTACTCTCACATACCTTTCATTTGAGTCCCATATTGTCATAATGGGTCTATAAACCTATTTGACATATTTTTAGGGGGAAAAGAGCCACTTAGACTTGAACGCACATTTTAATGTCATATTCGTGATCTACTCCCAAATACCTTTCATTTGAGTCCCATCTAGCCATGGTCGGCTAATATGCCCATTTAGGGCTATTTGGGGGTGGGGCTACCTCCCATTACTTAAATCTAATTTTTTATGCCATATTTGTAATCTACTGCCTAATACTTTTCATTTGAGTCCCATATTGACATGAACTTCGAATATATCTGTTTTGACGACTTTTGGGGTTTGGGGGGGGGGGGGGGGGTGCACTGTGTATTTGGACCCAATTTTTAATAATATATTCGTTCGTTTTCTAGTCTTCAATACCTTTCATTTGATACCCTTATAGTGCCCATCGGACCACTTTTGGTTAAAGGTGGCGTTTTTTGGGTAAGGGGGAGGGTCCGCCCCAATGCGACATCTTAAAACTATATAGCCTATGTTTCCTTCCATACAAACCGACACAATCTATGGAAATTTTAAGAGATTCGGTTCAGCAAGGTCCCATATAGTCATCATAGGTCTTATGCCAATTTGGGGAGTTTTTGGGATGTAGGGTGACCCCCTATACTTCCATCTGATTTTGCATGAAAGATTCGAAATCTAATCCCGAATACCTTCCCATATTGACATGTACAATACGTCCAATTTGTCTGTTTGGTGGAGTTTTGGGTTTTTGGGGCGGCTCAATGGATACTGTGACTCAAATTTTAATACCATGTTCTTATTCTACTTTCCAATACCTTTCATTTGATACCTACATTGTCACGATCGGTCCACTTTTGATTTTGGTTTGTGTTTTTGGCGTAAGGGGAGGGTTCGTCCCCCTTGCGATATCGAAAAATTGTATAGCCTATGTTTCCTTCCAGACCATCGTACACAACATGCGAAAATTTCGAGAAAATCGGTTCTGCCGTTTTTGAGTCTATATGGAACAAACAAACCGAGTCCTATATAGCCGTGATTGGTTAAGGTGCCCATTTTGGCGTTTTGGAGGGAGTGGGGTTACCCCCTATACTTTAACATGAATTTGTATGCCAGATTCGTTATCAACTCCTGCATACTTTTAATTTGATACCCTTATTATCCTTATCGGTTCACTTTCGATTTTGGTTGATGTTTTTGGGGTAACGGGGGAGGGTCCGCCTCCTTCCGATGTCAAAAAATTATAAAGCCTATTCCTTCTTCCCGGCCATATTCGTAATCTACTCCCGAATACCTTTCATTTGAGTCCCATGACTGTCTAATAAACCTATTTTAAGGGGTTTTGGGGCTGGGGAGGCCCCCCGAGTACTCGGACCCAACTTTTATTATGAAATTCGTACTCTTCTCTTGAATACCTTTCATTTGAATCTCATGTTGTCCCGATCGGTCCACTTTTATTTTGGTAGAGGGTCCGCCCCCCTCCCGATATCCAAAAATTATGTAGGCCTATGTTTCCTTTCAGACTAACATATACAATCTGGGAAAATTTCAAGGTAATCGGTTTAAATTTTCTGTAAAATCTATGCCGGATTCATTTTCTACTTCCGCATACTTTTTATTTGATACCCATATTGTCCTTATCGAGTCACTTTTGATTTTGGTTGGTGTTTTTGGGGTAACGGGGGAGGGTCCGCCTCCTTTCGATGTCAAAAATTTATAAAGCCTATTCTTTCTTCCAGGGCATATTCGCAATCTACTCCCGAATACCTTTCATTTGAGTCCTATATTGTCATGATTGTCAAATAAACCTATTTTAAGGGGTTTTGGGGCTGGGGCGGCCCCCAAGTACTTGGACTCAACATTTATTATGAAATTCGTACTCTACTCTTGAACACCTTTCATTTGAATTCCATATTGTCCCGATCGGTCTACTTTTATGTTTGTGGTAAAGGGGAGGGTCCGCCCCCCCTCCCGATATCAAAAAATTATATAGCCTATGTTTTTTTTCAGACCAACCTACACAATCTGTGAACATTTTAAGGTAATCGGTTTAAATTTTGTCCAAAAACTAAATTTCATTGGAATTTTCCTTCAGCAAGAAAGTCTCTACCCATCTCTCTTGTTCTGTGGTATAGGCATTCTTCTAAATAACAATGAGTTCATTTTTAGCCCATACAGACGAACATTAAACCAAGTATTTTGACGATGGTTACTGTTTATTTTTCGTATTTTTATTTCAAATGTATGTGAGTTGAAATTTTAAGGACTATATATTCTTAACGATCCTTCACATATTACTGTCTTTATTGTTGTTATTATTATCTTCGTAGATGAAACATCTGTACAATTGGCTCCTTGACATTCAGCAACGCAAGCCATTGACCTTCTGGGGACCAACTGTTGTTGGTCGCAGCAAAAGAAGAAGCCCAACAACTGAGATGCAAGGAACTTATGGGAAAAATGTTTGTAGACTTACTAAAATCTGTGTTGTTCAGGCCTGTTTTGTGCTGTGATGGCCAGCATGGATTATCGCTTGTACATCTGCCAAAGTTTTGAGTTTGAGCCGTTACAAACCCCGCAACGGGTTTTATTTTTTTTTAACAGCCTTATTTCAATGTTTGGTTGTAGTTGACGAGGATTGTGGAATAGTATGAGCAGCTTTAGTACGTCCTCCACTTATCATGTATGGAAACAGTTGAAGAGTCTAGACCTCTACTGCCACACTTAATGCGAGCAAACAACCTACACAGTTGAGGCGGCCATAAAATAAAAACAGGCCTGTTTTAGGGCAGAAATAATTTGAAATGACAAAATTTCGAAAAGTATTTCAATGTTCACATTTCAGAAGAAGGTGGGCAATGAAGATTTTTTTAACTCCTTCATCCTTTCGCAAACGATAGCCTTAACGCTGGAGGATAAGTATGATGAAAAGGGGTTGAATTTTGCTTTCATTCATGGCTTTCGAAAGGCCTTTTTGGTCATTTTAATTCTCCGCCTCTGGTATGGTTTGCTTGACTGTTGGTGCTTGCATGTTCAAGTAACTCATTCGCAATTGGTACTAAAATATGCAAAAATATAATGGCATGGTGCAAAAAGAAAAAACTTCAGAAAATGTTAATGATTCAAATGGCCTTGTTCGGACGCCATTTGGTATTTCATTTGCCATGCTAGCAAAAAAATTCCCACACACAAGTGTCTTAGAGCAATAAAGTATGCATGTTTATAAGGGTAGAGAAATTTTAAATTTTACTTCAAAAGCAGCAAAAATTTTAATTTATGGTTTTGGAGAAATTCTTTTAAAAGGCCTCGTTGTATCTGTCATCGGAGTAGCGAAAATTTAAAAAATGCATCTAGACAACATTTTTTTTTATTAACAATAATTTATTTATCCGTTGGATAGGGAGTATATTCATTCAGTCATTCCGTTTGCAACACATCAAAATATCAATTTCCGACCCTACAAAGTATATATATATATTTCCGATCGTCGTAAAATTCTTAGACGATGTCCGTGTGTCTGTCCGCCTATCCGTCCGTCTGTGGTAATCACTGTACAGGCTTCAAAAATTGAGATATTGATCTGAAACTTGGCACAGATACGTCTTTTTGATGCACGCTGGTTAAGTTCTTGAACGGGTCAAATCAGTCTATATTTGGATATAGCTGCTACATAGACCGATTTTCCGATAAAGGTTCTAATGCCCATAAAAACCGAGGTCCATAAAAATTTATTTATTTATTTATTTATTTATTTATTTATTATTATAGTCAATGGAATTCATATCCTTACAGACTAAGATTAAATTCAAAAAATATAAATATATTTACAAAAACTATGTTAGGGGAAAAGCGCAATATAAACTTGACCTAAATACTTCTTTAGATGTGCTAAAATCAATACTTGGCTTCGATTCTTTTTGAAAATTTAAATTAATTCGATTTAAATTTAAAAATGAGCGTGTTAGTGGTCCATTGCGGGCATAATTGCAACGAAGAATTAGATATAACTCCCACTTTGTACCTATAGTGTGGGTGTAGGGTATTGTAAAGTCGGCACCGCCCGATTTTTGCCTTTCCTTACTGGTTTTTTATACTCAAGTTGACCAACCGAATTGTTTACGCCTTAGCTCTAGTATGCGAGTCCTTAATCTCTTAATTTGCGTTTTTTCAGCGTTTTAATATATACAGCCTATCTATTGAAATAAAGTTTCCATACAAATTTCTGTCAAAATTGATTATTTAAAAAATCTTTAAAATTTTAAGTTCAAGAAAGTTTCTTAACAATTAAAAAAAAATTCTTCCGTATATAGTTTTCAAACATATCGGATGCAACATTAACAAGTAAAGGCGTGACAAGTTTGGCCGAGACGAATCTTATATACCCTCCACCATGAATCGTATTTGTCAAGTTCTTTGAATTATTTTGTCAAACATATATGAGCTATATCAAGTTATTGACCGATATGGGCCGTTCTTGTCATGCCGCACAAGTCATTGAAAAATATCGCCTCGAAAATTTCAGGCAAATTGAATAATAATTGCGCCCTCAAGAGGCTCAGAAAGTCAAATTGGGAGATCGGTTTATATGACAGCTACATCAGGATATAGACTGATGTGGACCATTCTTAACGCCGTTGTTGAAAGTCATAGCAAAACGATATGTGGAAATTCAGATAAATCGCATACAAATTGCGCCCTCTATATGGCCGCTATTGCGCCCTCTAGAAGCTCAAGAAGAATAATCGGGAGATCGGTTTATATGGCGGCTATATCAGGTTATAGACAGATTTAGATCATACCTAACACAGTTATTGGAAGTCATAACAAAACACCTCAAGCAAAATTTCAGTCGAATAGGATAAGAATTGTGCCCTCTAGAAGCTCAGGAAGTCTAATCGGGAGATCGGTTTATATGGCGGCTATATCAGGTTATAGATAGATTAAGATCATGCATGGCACATTTGTTGGAAGTCATACCAAAACGACATATGGAAAATTTCACCCACATCAGATAAGAATTGCGCCCTCTAGAAGCTTAAGAATTCTAATCGGGAGATCGGTTTATATGGCAGCTATGTCAGTATATGGGCTGCTTTAGACCATACTTGACAGCGTTGTAGGAAGTCATACCAAAACGATATGTGCAAAATTTCAGACAAATCGGATAAGAAGAGTGCCCTGTTGAAGCTCAAGTCAAGACCCAAGATTGGGTTATATGACAGCTACATCAAAACATGGACCGATTTGGCCCATTAAAAATCCGAACCGACTTACACTAATAAGAAGTATTTGTGTAAAATTTCAAGTGTGCTTTCGACAGACAAACGGACGGACATGGCTAGATCGACTAATAATGTCATGACGATTAAGAACATATGTACTTTATTTCGAGGTGTTGCAAACAAAATTACGAAATTAGTTTACCCCATTCTTACGGTGGAGGGTATAGAAATGCTCACCGGTTATTGCTGTGCCAACTTTACTCCACATTGGGGTGCAAGATTTGAAATATACTCCTTAAGATTTTTCATTGGAGTCCTGTTTTTCTTGATCGTCTTTATGTTCATTTGGGTTTATGTGAGTTGTGGGTGGAAATCGGGCACAAATACCGAATTTAGATGCCAAATTCGTACTCAACTCACCTAGACCTTTTTCTTCAATCATAACGTCCCGGTGGGACTAAATAACAGACTTGTGCCCCGAAATAATGTTGTTGTAGCTGTTTTTTGTATTCTATCTGTCGTTTGCTTCTGTTGAGTGTCCAGATCCAGGAACTCTGCGACTAAGAGGGGGTGCGTCCAGAGGCATCTGGGTCTGAGTAGAGTGGGTCTGGCTGGACAGTTAAACAGGTGACGTGTATCGTGCGGTCCCTGGTCACAATCGGGATATACATTCTGCGCGTCGGCATTAATCCTTGTTCTGTAGGAGTTGAGGCGGATGCATCTGCCGGATCGTAATTGAGCCAGAACTATTCTGGTTTGCCTTGGAGGCGGTACTTCTTCAAGGACTACATTCACCCAAAAGACATTTATCGTATCTGCTACCGTGACTGCATGAATCTTGTCTAGATATGCCACTTTATCAAGAGGTTCTCTCTTGTAGCGCTGAACCTCACGCTCTAGATCATGTCGATCTACCTTAAGGCTTCTGAGCGGTGGATACCTATCCTCAAGATGATGGATTGTCCCTGCGATAACAGTCCAAAAGGTATTGCTAAGACACAATCTTATAATGTCTTCGCATGGGTAGGACCTTTGTCTCCTGATGGAGGCGATCCTAATGAGAGTTGACGAGACCACACTGGTGCTGCATAACCTACCACAGACCGGGCAATTGCTTTGTAAGTGGTCAACAAGGTTTCTTTGTCAGCACCAAGGGCCGCCGGCAAGTGACTTGGGGACATTGTTTCTAAATTTGACCTTATCGCAAATTGCTGTATGGTATGGGGAGAATGTGTAAGAGCTGTCAAATGTGAGGCCAAGTATTTTGAGATACCTGATGGTTGGACTCATTTCTCCATCGACCATCACTTTCAACTCAGTATTCACCTCACGCGTGTTTGTGGTAAAAAAGTGCCTGAAGATTTATTGGAAAATATCTTCAGATCTCTTGCAGCGAAATAGGAGGCAAGTTCGTTGAGGTAGATCATCAACTTATCGCAGATGTCCCCAATGGGTGGTGGACCATATGCCATGATCGTACAATCGTCTCCATATGATACGATCTCTATGCCGTGGTGGGTGGAGTAGAGGATAGGTAGATGTTAAGCAGTGCAGTGCGGAGATATCGCCCCGCCTTGGGGAACTCCCAGTTTCGCTCAACGGTGCTTCGACTTCTTATCCCTAAATTCCTCAAATGACTGGCGATCACACATATAATAATTTAAGGTATTGGGCCCATAAAGGGCGCACTTATTGCCAGATTGCGCTAAAATTTGGGGCAGTGAGTTTTGTTAGGCCTTTCTACATCTTTTTTTTTTTTAATATTGCTCAGATCGGTCTGTATTTGGATATAGCCTGCCATATAGTCCGATTTCTCGGTTTAAGGTTTTGGGCCCATAAAAGGCGCATTTATTGTCCGATTTCGCCGAAACTTAGGATAGTGAGTTATGTTAGGCTCTTTTACATCTTTTTTCAAGTTGGCCGAGATCGGTCAAGATTTGGATATAGCTGCCTTATAGACGCAATCTCTCGATTTAAGGTCTTAGGCCCTTAAAAGCCACATTTAATATCCGATTTAGTTGAAATTTGGGACAATGAGTTGTGTTAGGCCCTTCGACATTTTTTCCATACCACCCATTGGGGACAGATTTGGATATAGCTGTCATATAGACCTCTAGATTTAGATCTTGACCACATAAAAGACGTATTTATTGTGCGATTTCGCTGAAATTTTACACAGTCACTTATGTTAGGCTTTGCGATATTCGTATCCTATATGGGTGAAATCGGTCGATATTCGGATATAGCTGCAAAAAAGACCAATGTTAAACAGTGATTTTTATTTATCAGAACATTCAATCAATACCCATTCCGAATTCGGTCCAAATCGGTCCATATATCGATATATCTGCTACGAGTGCATAAAGAATGCAGTTTCCACCGGATTAAGGCAAAAGGTGGTTTACATACGTATATACCCGGTCCGGCCGATTTTAATGCCTTTTTACTTGTTTTTGTTTTTTATTTTTATAGGATGGGGGAATACTGAATTTTTTCATTGCAAAGGGAAAAGGAAAGCCAGAGACCGCAACACACACCAACCACTTTGGGCCCCGTTTCGTCTTTGGTTAGAAGACTTTTCAACCGTATTATTGGGTTGCCCAAAAAGTAATTGCGGATTTTTCATATAGTCGGCGTTGACAAAATTTTTCACAGCTTGTGACTCTGTAATTGCATTCTTTCTTCTATCAGTTATCAGCTGTTACTTTTAGCTTGCTTTAGAAAAAAAGTGTAAAAAAAGTATATTTGATTAAAGTTTATTCCAAGTTTTATTACAAATGCATTTACTTTCTTTTAAAAAATCCGCAATTACTTTTTGGGCAACCCAATAGTTGTAATGACTCCAAATGCCATACGTTGGTATGTTGCATTTGTATCGTATTAATTGCGAAAACGCCTCTATGATACAAATGCCACATCAACTACGCTCGACAACCCTGTCTATCAGCTGTACTTTCCCCAATGCATGTTTATGTTCTTATTCTTGATCGCCATGACATTGTAAGTCGATGTAGCTAACTTTCGAAGGAATAAAGCTACCCCCTTGAAATTTTGCTCAAATACTTTCTATTAGTGTAAGTCGGTTGGGATTGTAAATGGCCATATTTGGATAAAGCTCCCAATTCCCAACAATCGTGCGAAGTGTGGTCCGAATCGGTCTACAACCTGATGAAGCTTCCATATAACCGATCTACCGGTTTGACTTCTTGAGCCCATGGCAATTTTTGTCTGATTGAGCTGACATTTTGCATGAGTGTTTCGTTACGACTTCCACTGAATTGATTTGGTAGAAATTATAAGCAGGATCCATGGTGGTGGGTGCGCAAGATTCGGCCCGGCCGAACTTAGCACGTGTTTACTTGTTTTATTGCCGTGGTTGATGGATGAGTTATGTTTGGAGGTGGGACAGTCTTCCAAACATTTCGCCTTGAATTCTTGCCCTACTCCCAATACCTTTCATTTGAGACCCATATTGGCATTATCGGTAAATATGTCCGGTTTGAGGGTATTTTGGGGGTGGTGGACATTTGGCACAGAAAAAGGACATCAGATTGGTGCTCTTCTTCTAAATACCTTTCATTGCAGACACATATTGTCATAAGTGCCCCCAAAGTCGTTTTTGGAGGGTGTTTTGGGAGGTGGACGAACTGCTAGGCTCTTGATCTTGATACATTTCATTTGAGCACCATATTGTCATGGTCTATATATATTCAAGTTGTATACAAGATTTCCAAATTTGAGCATAACATTCTTCCAAATTTGAACATATTAAGCCAAAATTTGCATGAAAACTAATTTCCAAAAAGTTTAAAGGCGACAGTTTTTTGTCGCTGATGTTTCAATTTAAGGAAAGCATCATTATTTTAATATATTCAAAGAAAAAAGGTAAAACTTGGCTAGCATTCCCAAAGCTTCTTGTGAATGAAATTTCCACCCAGGTAATTTCAACAGTTTTATGCATTCAAATTTACTATTTTTTAGTATCAATTCCTTTGAATATATGCAACTTCCTTTTACTATTTAAAATAGGTAGTACTCGTATGCATATGTGTCACATGTAACTTCTAAGCGCAGTAGTTGTTAAAAAGGAAATTGCTTACTCATGCATTTTCATTCACTTGTCCGCCCGGCACACAAGCATTGTGTGCTTTTCCGTCTGTTGTTTTCATTTAGTTGGCGTTTTTTTCTTGTTCTTTATTATTTATACTGCTCTAACATTACGCTTGAGTAATTATTATGGCTTCACATGGATGTGAGCATTTACATATACATTTGCATTTTTTCCATATAAATGCAAAAAGCACACATACACTAAGATACACTTCAACACGGTGTGTTTAAGTTTGCATTCAAGTTCATGGTTCATGAATGGCAGGTAAACTTCATAATTGCTATACCATGAAACTTCTACAACTACACTAGAAGACATACTCAGAGAGGTGTGGGTATATTGGGTGGGAACGTTTAACTACGACATGTCTTGCTAATGAGGTGAAGACACACTTGTTTGCAAACAAATGAGATGGAGCAACGTCAACTTCGTTATATGTATATATGAACGTGCTGAACGAATGCACAATAATAATTGGGTTAAAAATAAATGAAAAGTATTGTATTGGGTTGCCCAAAAAGTTATTGCGGATTTTTTAAAAGAAAGTAAATTCATTTTTAATAAAACTTAGAATGAACTTTAATCAAATATACTTTTTTTACACTTTTTTTCTAAAGCAAGCTAAAAGTAACAGCTGATAACTGACATAAGAAAGAATACAATTACAGAGTCACAAGCTGTGAAAAAATTTGTCAACGCCGACTATATGAAAAATCCGCAATTACTTTTTGGGCAACCCAATATGTTGTAGGAGTGAAGTTTGAAGGGAACAATTTATATACCATAATGCAAATTTGCCCACAAATATTCCATTAAGTAATAAGAGTAAACTTCTCACATATCAATAAGTGTTGTCGGATTCAAGTTTAAGCTCCAATATTGAGGACCTCACTTTTATAGCCGAGTCCGAATGGCAACAGAGGGTTGGAATCAACAAAAAACCAGTAAGGAAGGGCAAAAGTCGGGCGGGCAAAAGACTGTATAATACCCTACACCTACCCTATAAGTACAAGAGGGGCCTGTATCCAATTCTGAACCGATTCCGAGCAAACTTTTCAAATAATGTGGTAGTCGTCGAGGAAAGCGTTGTGCAAAATTTTGGCAAATTTGGTCAATAAATGCGGTTGCAGTGGCCCTTAAAGTGAAAATCTTGAGATATACATAAGTGACAGCTATATCTAAATGTGGGCCAATTTCTATGAAATTGACCAGTAATTTTGAGAGTCATATGAAAATCCTTCTTGCAAAATTTCGACAGAATCGGATAACATATGATTACTTTTTTGCAATATTTCTCAAAATCAGACGAATATATATATTAGAGCTATATCTAAATCTGAACCGATTTCGAGCAAACTCTTCAGATACTGTAGCAGTCGTCAAGGAAAGCGTTTTGCAAAATTTTGGCAACATGGATCATTAAATGCGCTTGCTGTGACTCTAGAAGTTAAAATCGGGCGATATATATATATATATATACATATATATGAGAGCTATATCTAAATCTGAACCGATTTCCCTGAAATTCACCATATATATTGAGAGTCACCAGAAAATCCCTCCTGCCAAACTTCGAGAGAATCGGTTAACAATAGACCATTTTATTGCAATATTACTGGAAATCGGACGAACATATATATGGGAGCTATATCTAAATCTGAACCGATTTTGACCAAACTCTATGTATATTGTGGTAGTCATCGAGGAAAGCATTGTATAATATTTTGGCAAGATTGGTCAATAAATGTGCTTGCAGTGGCTCTAGGAGTAAAAATCGGGCGATATATATATGAGAGCTAAATCTAAATCAGAACCGATTTCCATCAGTCCACCAGTAATGTCGAGAGTCGTAAAAAAATCCTTCCTATCAAATTTTGAGAGAATCGTTTAACAAATGACCATTTTATTGCATTATTACTGCAAATCGGACGAACATATATATGGGAGCTATATCCAAATCTGAATCAATTTTTTCCAATTTCAAGAGGCTTCGTCTCTAGGCCGAAGAACATGCTTGTACCAAATTTTAACCCGATTGGATGAAAACTGCGACCAGTACTTTGTACACAAATTAACATGGACAGACGGACAGACAGACAGACGGACGGGCAGACAGACGGACATAGCTAAATCGAATCAGAAAGTGATTCTGACTCTATCGGTATACTTATCAATCGGTCTATCCCTCTTCCTTTTGGGTGTTACAAACAAATTCATTAAGTTATAATACCCTGTACCACAGTAGTAGTGTAGGGTATAAATATTCCCTCTGAGAACGGATTGATATAACTCTTTAAAATATAAATCGGTTAGAAATGAGATGTTATTGGAATTATGTGCAAAACTTCAAGGTCCTAGGTTATCCGGGCGCCTTGTGGAAGGGCCCTAAAATTGGTCACCTCGGCATCTCGAAAGTGTTCAGGTTTCCAAATCGTCATTTGTGGTCCAGTTTTCAAAATTCTAGAATTTTGCAATAAAAAGTGTCATTAAAAAACCATAAGTAAATGCTGCCTGAATTTTATCACAAAAATACCCATTTAGAACAAAGATGATTTCGAGATCGGCATTTTTTAGTAAATTTGCTGTGGAGGATACAAATATTGCTTGGAGCAAACAAATTGTTTGCAAGTTTTTAGGGCAAGTGTTGCGGAGGCAGACCGCCAGAACCCCAGTTCTAGCCTGTCGAGACCATCAGAAAAAATTTTTCAGCTATGGTTTTCACCCTCGTAATGCTTATCATTGAGCTTAAACTTGAATCGGACTGCACTGAATGCTATGTGATAAGTTCGACCCTGTTCCTTAGCGGAATGTTCATGGGCAAAATTTGCAATTTTTTATTGAACCATAAGCTCAAATCGGTGATCTGGTCTTTGGGTTTTGAGTAGTCTGGGACTTTTTCCAAATTTTTAATGAAAATTTGCCTACCTTGCCTTAATTTTGCACCCGTTTAAGTTTTATCTTGCTCAAACTTTACTCTATGTTTCAAAAATGTTTCAATGTCTTCAAAAAAGAAAGAGAGAGGTGTTTAAACAACTAGTATCAAATAAGACCAATCATGCATCAAAATGAAAATCGAATCATAAAAACCTACGTAATCACAAAATACGAAGCTAGTATCGGCCAAAATTTCAACAAATAAAAATTAAAATTCGTATATCCCCGAAACTAATAGAGATAGAGTATATCTCAAGGAAACTTTTGAGCACTATTCAGCAAAAAAAAAATTTGAAAATCGAACCAGAAATGAAGATTTGGCAGCCCGAACAATCTTCAAAATAACGAGGCAACCAACTTTAGAGGCCTGCCAAGAGGTGCGTGAACCACCATGGACCAGCTTTGACCACATCAAATTTCAAATATTTATCTTTATCCGTTTTTTACTATTTTTTTCGATTTTCTCCCACTGTGCGTCGCACATATACGGGTTTCTGAGTTTCAAAATTTTTTTTACTGGATAGTGCTCGCTCCCTGCAAAAAAGTCCGCTTGAGGTCTACAATGTCTCCACTGGTTTTGGAGATATTCGACATTACTTTTTTGTGCAATTTTGATTTTAAAATTTTTTTTTTGATTCATAGTGCTGGAAAATCCCTACAAAAAAACTCAGCCCTTGATTCGAACCTGGGCACACGGAGCAACAGCGAGAGCCGTTGCTGTTGTCTAGCGTTTGAAGCCAACAATACCACTTCCAACAGATTTACAGAATCATGTGCACCATGGAAGAGTGTAATTGTCGCAGACAAAAAATCTGTCATTACACCAAAACACATGCATTGGGAAAAGTACAGCTAATATACGGGGTTGTCGAGCGTGGTAAATGTGGTATTTGTATTCGCAACAAATACGATTCAAATACAATATACCAACGTATGGCCCTTGAAGCCACAACACCTAATATAGTTGAAAAGTCTTCTAACCAAAGACGTAACACGTCCCATAATGGTTGGTGTGTGTTGGGATCTCTGGCTTTCCTTTTTCATTTGCAAAGAAAATCTCCGATCATTGAGCTCGTCTGGGAAGAGAAACAAACCAAAAATTGGCAGCCCGAACATTTTTTCGAAATACCGACGTGACACACTTTATGGGCCTGCCAGAAGGTGCCCGGACAACTTCTTGAAATTTTGCATACAATCTCGCTAACACCTCAGCTCTAACCATCTCAGATTTCAAATAGTTGTCTCTATCCGTTCTCATGCGGCATATTTTTTACTATTTTTTTTTTAGATTTTCTTCCACTGTGCGACGTCTTATCTTCGCCACATGTGGAGACTGAGGTGCTCTCAAAATACTTCGGCTACACCAAGCTCACTGAAGGCAGTCCTCAGGACTAAACTGCGAAATCGTATGCTCTTTCTTTCCCCCTTACTCCGCTAGGGCCCGGCATCGAAACAATGCGGATCGAACCATTCTCAGAGAAGGCGTATTCTTCTCTTTAGTCCTCCATCTCCTGATTTCTATAACGCTTATGGCCATTTTAATGTACGTAATGAGGATCACAAAAGACAATCTCGAGTTAACATCATGCCACCTCACGCACTCTATGATCACCAGAGTATTCGCCCGCAATATCCTATTTTGGTGAGACTCTCGGAAACATATCTTAGTCCCTGGGGACTCAATATAGTTTCCCAGGCCCACTCTGTCCTCCAGTTATCATTTATCCGTATAGCATGAACTTCCAGATTGTACTACCTGAGTGTCGTCAATTGCAGACAGTGCTGCTGGCAGCGCTCTATTGGGCCTAAAATATTACTTGAGCTGTGCGTAATACACATCCCAAAAAACTATCGATCTTCTATGTCGTGCTCTGTTAAAAAATCTGCGGACCTCTTCCCAATGTTGAGAATCGCCCCTTTCATCCAGAGTTTTTTCTCTCGGACCTCTTCCCAATGTTGAGAATCTCCCCTGTCATCCAGAGTTTTTTCTCTCGACGAGGACAACTATTTCCAAAAAAACTCCACTATAGTCATAAACCTGTTGAGATTGCCTCCAGTGTTTTCTATGTCCAGCTGGTTTTCAGCTTATTTCAGAAGTTTATTCGATTAGTCGTTTTCCTAGCTATTCTAAAACGATTGTCTTGATGGTTCTAGGAGGAATGATCCATGAAGGATCAGATTTTCCTATTAACAAGTGTTAGGGTATTACGCATATTAAGAGTTATTTGGTCGTTAGTAGTCAACAATTTAACCAGGGCTTGACTTAGCTTTCCCATAAATTCCCCAATAATCGGCGCACACCCAATGACAATCATTTCAGTCACAATGTGTAGCAGTTAAGCTGTGTAGAAAATGTCAAAACGATGGAAAGGTAAATTAAACGAAACGACTAACGCACATGCGGAATAACATTGCTAAATCCAATGATAATGTGATTCAGAATCAATCCATATTAAAGACGACCGTCCGCCCCTAATTCCCACATTTGAGGATATACCAACGAGTGCCAATAATCTACTACCCCATTTAGTACATTTATGACGAGGGGGGTGTGTTTTCCAATAAATCATTAAAAAAGCTCAGTAACATTGGGTAGTCAGGCTAGATTGTATTTCTTTTGCCAAGAAGATAATTGATAAATATTGGCTTTGTGTTTGGCACAAAAATAATACTAATCATAAATACAAAAGCAAAGAAATTGTTTTTCAATACACTGTGAGAATATTAGTTCAACTTTATCATCTTAAAAGACCAAAGATTAATTGTAGTGGATGGAGAGAAGGATGAAAATAAAGGGTTTTATTTTACTCTAAAATTGGTCTAATTGCTGAAAACTAATTTTCAATAATCTTGTTTCGATTAGCAGTCGTTGCTTGTTTGTGAGTTTCTCATTATCATGAAATGGCAGAGTGTAATGAATACTTTTCATTTTTACAAATGATATTTGCATATAGTTATCAACCATTAACAGGATCTTTTCGAATCTATCCATATGGAACCCCAAGTATTAATGAAGGAGGCCACCGTAGCGCAGAGGTTAGTAGTCCGCCTACCACGCTGAACGACTGGGTTCGAATCCTAGCGAGACCATCAGAAAAAATTTGCAGCGTTGGTTATCCCCCCTTAATGCTGGCGACATTTGTGTGATACTTTGCCATGTAAAAACGTCTCCCCAAAGAGGTGTCACTCTGCGACACGCCGTTCGGATATGGCTATAAGAAGGAGGTCCCTTATCATTGAGCTTAAAATTGAATCGGACAGCACTCATTGATTTTTGAGAAGTTTGCCCCAGTTCCTTAATGGAATGTTCATGGGCAAAATTGCATTTGCAAGTATTAAAGAAACCGAGATATTGCCGATTTTTGGCAAAATTTTATCATTTTTCCAAAATGATCCAGTGTGGTCAACTGGAAAATAGTGGACTTAAACCGTTTACAGAAAACATAATACGGACCACGCTCTTTCCGAATATATCTGATTTGGAGCGCTTAGTATTAAAGAAACCAAAATATTGCCGATTTAGCATTTTTCCTTATGATGCCCCATTATTTTGATAGATGGACCGCTGTGGCCAACTGGGAAACAGTGGATTAAAACCGTTTACAGGAAATATAATACCGACCAAGCTCTTTCCGAATCTATACAATTTGGAACCCCAAGTATTATAGAGAACAAGATATTGAGGACTTTTGCAAAATTTGATCATTTTTTCATATGATGCCCCATTTTTCGTAGTAAATCGCCCACTGTTGCCAATTGGGAAATTGTGGGCAAAGCCCTTTTACAGTAAATGTAATATAAACCACGCTCTTTCGGAAATTACCCAATTTGGATCCCTTTATATATTGAGGGTGGAGGGGGATTGCCCTCTGACACATCCTTTCATTTGAGTACAATATATTCTCGGTGGTCCTACATGACATTTTGGTGTTGTTTTTATTGGGAGGTGAGGGTTGGTCCTCCACACGCTATGACCCAAAAGACAATTCATTTAAGTCCTAAATTGTCGTGATCTACATGTCCTGCTGAATGGCAGGACGTGACCCAGATACTTAAATCCTTATATCAACATAAGATTCGAACTCAACCGACATAGACCTTTTTTTTAATTCACATATTTTCCCGCTCGAAATACACGACCTATTGAAGAGTATTTAGTGGGTGGGCCGGTCCCAGACTCTGTCGCAAATGTGTATACCAGATTCGTAGTCAAACCTCAAATACCTTTCATTTGATTCCCATTTTGTGACGTTGGACATTCATGCCTGTTTTGGGTTTTCTTTTTTGGGGGTTGAGGAGGCCCCGCATATACCTTGGACCAAATACTAATAACAGATGTGAACTCAGCATACAAAAATCTTTCATTTGATACCCATATTATCCAGATCGGTATATATGTCCTGTTGAGGGGAATAAATTTGTATGTCAGCTTTTTACTTTACTTTTAAATAACTTTCATTTTATATTTATATTGTCCCAATCGGTAAATATGTCCGGTTGAGGGGTTTTGGGTGGTGGATAGTCCCCTCAAATACCAAGGAATAAATTTTTGTTTTAGATTTGCAATCTACTTTTAAATACCTTTCTACTTTTAAATACCTTGATACCCATATTGTCCAAAGTGGTAAAAGTGTCTTGTTGGGTGGTGATTTTGAGGGTGAGGGGTGGTGGAGGGGGTGGAACCCCCGACACTTATGGTCAAATTTTGATACACAGTTCGTACTCCACTTTTCAATATCTTTCATTTGATACCCATATTGTTTCAATCGGTAAACATGTCCGTTCGGGTCGGTTTTGCGATGGGGCGTCCCCCCAGGTTATTTGACCCTGAAATTGATTTGCAATCTACTTTTAAATACCTTTAATTTGATACCCATATTGCCCAAAGGCAAAGGGTGGTGTTTTTGGGGGTGGGGGACCCCCCGACACTTATGGTTACATTTTGGTGCCAAGTTCGTATTCTACTCTTAAATACCTTTCATTTGATACCCATATTGTCCCAATCGGTAAACATGTCCGTTCGGGTGGGTTTTGCGATGGGGCGTCCCCCAGGTTATTTGACCCTGAAATTTTATAACAATTCCGTGTTTATGGGGTAGCATAAGGAGGCATGCAAAATTTCGCTTAAATCGGTGCACCCACCTCCGAGATCTGGCGTTTTTGAAAATGGCGGTATGGGGAGGGTCCGCCCCCTCTTCGGATATCAAAATATGTAGTACCATATTTTCACCGGGGGCTCAAACGCTACCAGCTGTGAAAATTTCATGAAAATCGGTTCAGCCGTTTTTGAGTCTATCCGGAACAGACAAACAAACTAACAAACAAAGAGCAATAATTTAATTTTTATATAATGGACTAGCTGAGCCCGGCCCGCTTTTCTGCGCCCGATAATGCTATGATGGAGAAAAGTACTCTTAATTTGGAAATTTCAGTTGAAAATGTATTCCAATTTTCCTGTGGATTTTTCTACTCTCAAATACCCCTTATTTAAACCTCAATAAGTAAAAGTCCTGTTTAAGGGTGTGGTGTATCTCCAGACACTTGGTATCGAAAGTGGAAGTCAATTTCCTACTCTACTCCCAAAGACCTTTCATTTAAGACCCATACTGTCATGTCGGTAAATATGTCGAATTTGAAGGGTTTTTAGGGGTGGATATCAGATTCGCTTTCTACTCTCAAATACCTTTAATTTGATACATATATTGTAGTGATTGGTCCATAAATCCGTTTGGCGGGTTTTGGGGGGTGGGCAGTCCTCCTAGGCAACCCACCACAGATTCTGATAAAAAATTTTTGATTTTAGGTTTATCAAATTGTGCCAACAAAATTTCGCTTAAATCGCTGTACCCATCTAGGAGATCAGGTGTTTTGACAATGATTGTTAAGGCCCGTCTTAGAGTGGGAAAGTTAAAGAATGATACCGCAAACAACCACAACGAAGTCATAACAAAGGTAAATGCTGTTCATGTTGGCTTCTCCAAATAAGAGCCATTTACAGGCTGTTTTCAAGTGAATAAACTAAATCTATTTGAAAACATCCAGTAGATGGCGCTAATTTAAATTTTAGTGCTACTACTCGCTTGGAGTGGCTTAACGCCTACAACATTGATCATCATGTGGTAGTTGTCTATAAATGACTTTATGACTACATATTAAATAGTCATCATTTGGCCTTTTTTTAAATCAAATCATATTGCCATATTAATCGATTTCCTGAGGTAAAGAACTACATTGCTAGATTATAAATTTGGTGCGCTGGCGATAGTTTTTTCTATTCAACCATGTAATACTTTTAAACCAAAAAGTGTTACCCAGCAGCACCCCGTTTGGTCTTGACTATCGATGAGCTAATGGTTGCAATCTTAACGTTAAGGTTTGCAACTCCTCCTATCACACTGAACGTCATAATTTTTGGGGCATGGCGGCCTAGATATATTTGTGTACCCACACATAAATTAAAGCACACAGTGTCCTGTAAGGGCACTATTATTGATCGAATGTTTTGGGATGAGGTGGTCCGCTTTATATATGAGCAGAATAAAGATATCAGATTCGTAGTCCACAAGCTTATAACTTTAATTGAATCCCATATTGTCATGATTGGTGTAAACAGCGGTTTGGTGGAGGGTGTCTATATGAGGATTGTGGGCCACACTCCATCTGCCACTTGAGTACATATTTGAATGACGCACTCTATCTATCATTTGATTCCCCATTGTTATAATTGGTCAATTAATCTATTGGAGGAGATTTGTGGAGGTAAAGCGCCACCTAGCTTTTTAGACCCAACGCTTAATGTCATATTCGTATTCAACCCCCAAATACCTTTCATTTGAGTTTTATTTAGCTATAATCAACTCCCATTTAAGGGGCCTTTTAGGGTGGGTCGACCCTCAAATACTTTGACATAATTTTTTATGTCATACTCGTAATCTTCTCCCGAATACCTTTCATTTGAGTCCTATATTGAGATATACGTCCAATATGTTTGTTTGGGAACTTTTGGGGTTGGAGTGGCCCCGGGTTTTTAATACCATATTCGTATTCTACTCTCCAATACCTTTCATTTCATACCCATATTGTTCCGATGGGTCAACCTTGATTTTGGGTGGAGTTTTTGGGATAATGAGGGAGGGTCCGCTCCCTTCCAATATCAACAAATTATATAGCATATTCCTTATTTCTGACCAAGAAGTCAATTCAGGAATTCGGTTTATATGGAAGTTATATCCAAAACTGTATCCGATATGGCCCATTTACAATCCTCATGACCTGGATCAATAAGAAGTCACAGTGCAAAATTTCAAGCAGATAGCTTTATTCGTTCGACCGGTATCGTGATTTCAACAGACGGAGGAACGAACGGACAGACATGGCTAAATAGACTTAAAATGTCAAACGATCCAGAATATATATACATTATGAGTAGAGAAGATCGAGGCGCTATGAACGGTATTCTACGTTCGGCTAGTGGAACAAATATTCTGTCATAGCCAATTAAAGTAAAGTATGAGTAGAGAGCGGATATATATACTTTTTGTTTATGGGCCGATTTTGACCAAAATTTGTTTATGCGAGTCTTTCTTCTTTCTTTAATTGGCTATGAAAAAATCTCTGACACCAAGTTTCGAGGTGTCTCCCACAACTTGATCTTTCCATCGGGCTTTTGGCCTTCAAAAGACTTCTTTGCTGGAGCTTCTTCATCCATTCTGACAACATGGCCTAGCCAACGCAGCCGTTGTATTTTGATACGTGTAACTATGCTATCGTCGTCATACAGCTGTTGGTTCATACTTCGCCTATATTCTCCGTTAACGCAAACTGGTCCAAACTGGTTGCGTAAATATAAAGACGTACTGTGCGGAGTTCCAAAAAGTAATATTTTTTCGTTTGTTTCCATCGAAAAACAACAACAATTTCCCTGAAAAAAAAAAAAAAAAAATCTTTCTTTTAAAACTGTTTTCTAAGCAAAAACAATTGCATTAACAGCAGTCAACGAAATCAAGTGTGTGCATCAATTGTGTGCACGATTGATGCACTTTACCTATGCACATTCGTCTCGACAACAGCAGCGTTAAAAATGAACGATGTAACAACAGAAGCCCCGAATCTCACTGAGAGTAGTGAAGGTGAATCTGATTGGCAGAAAGTGCCGAGCAAGAAGAGAAGAAATTCTGCTTCACCAAATATATTTCAACAGAAGCGGCCTCACCACGATGAAGAACCTGGAGTATCAAATCGGTACAGCAGCCTCGCTGTCGACGGCGACAGAGAAAATGAAGCCAATGATGCTAGCAACGACAGCGGTGTAAATGCTACCAGCACTGGAGACGTTCAGCCTAAGCCTCCACCAATATTCATTCCCCATGTTGATAACATAGATAAAATGATTTCTCAGATAAGTAAATGTATTGAATCTACTGAATTTAACTACAAATCTTTAAAAGATGGTCAGGTCAAACTTAATATTAAGAATGTAGAAAGTTATCGCAAGGTAGTCACGCTCCTTCAATCTGAGGGAAAAAGTTATCATACTTTTCAGCTAAAACCTGAGCGTGCGTATAGAGTCGTTATTAAAGGACTGCATCACTCCACAGATGTGTCTGATATCAAGGCCAATTTACTGTCACGCGGACACCAAGTACGAAGTGTGAGAAATATTGTCAGCCGCATATCAAAAATACCCCTACCAATGTTTTATGTTGATGTTGACCCAGGGCCAAATAATAAAGACATTTATAACATCCGGTCAATTGAAAACGCCATAGTTACTATTGAATCTCCAAGAAAATATGATGATATTGTGCAATGCTTCCGATGTCAGGAATTTGGGCACACAAGAACTTATTGCCGAAAACCCTACAGATGTGTCAAATGTGGCCTTGACCATTCATCAGCAGAATGCAATAAGATACCTACAGCGCCCCCAAAATGCGTCCATTGTAATGAAAACCATACTTCCAGCTATAAAGGTTGTAAATATTATCAAAATCTTCTAAATAGGAGAACTTCAAAAACGCCAAGAGCTAACATTGAACCTATAAACGTTACCAATAACCTTTATGCTCAAAATTATACGAGTACAAATCAACACAATCCAATGTCTTATTCTCAGGCTGTAAGAGGAGATGAAAATAACTTGCTTCAGAAAATTGAAGTAATGATGCAAAAGCAAATAGAGTTGACGAATACCTTAATAAATATGATGTCAATGTTGATGTCAAGATTATGCAATTAGATATTATAATTGCAGAATGGAATGCTAACGGCATGTCCAATCATTTGAATGAGATAGAAACATTTTTAAATTTGAATAACATCGACATATTCTTGGTCTCTGAAACGCATTTGACATCAAGGTCTTTTCTACGCATAAAAGGTTATGATTTTATCATATCAAATCACCCTGATGATAGAGCTCATGGCGGAGCTGCAATTCTTATCAAAACTAGTTTAAAATATGAAACACTTGATGCAATTTCTGAAAGTTTTCTTCAGGCTGCAGGAATAAAGCTTTTATTAGAAAATGGTAGCAGCATAGCTATATATTCTGTATACTTCCCTCCGAGGTTTAGTATCAGTTGCAGTATGTATGAACATTTTTTCGGTCAAATTGGAAGCAAGTTTATTGTTGGAGGTGATTTTAACGCCAAACACGTTTGGTGGGGTTCGAGACTTAATAACCCTAAGGGGAAACAGTTGTATGAATGTATCAACAAGAATAATTACCAGACAATTTCTACAGGAAAACCTACATATTGGCCGTCCGATCTGTACAAAATACCAGATCTTCTAGATTTTTTTGTTTATTGCGGTGTTTCTCCACAATACCTTGATATAAGTGTTTGCGACGATTTGAGTTCAGACCACACTCCTATTCTCCTTAACTACAGAGCAATTCCCTGTCAAAGACTATCAGAAAAGCCTCTATTTTCGTACAAGACAAATTTGGAGAGATATCAAAACTATATTAATTCGGAGCTTAACCTTAAGATATCACTTAAAACTGATACCGAAATTGATGATGCCTTAGAGAATTTTGTAAAACTTATCCACGAGGCCGCATATCAAGCTACTCCTCTGGAAGAAAACAATAAGAAATCTAGCGTGCAAATAACACTTGAAATAAAGAAACTAATAAAGGAAAAGAGAAGATTAAGAAAACTTTGGCAAACAACGAGGCGCTCATCGGATAAAACTAATTTCAATAGAGCAGCCCAATATCTTAAGAAACGCATTAAACAGATGAGAAATGATAGCGTTGGGAAATACCTCTATGAACTTAGTCCTGCCAAACATAATGGTCACAATTTGTATAAAGCGACTAAATATTTGAAACGGCCACAGAGAAGAATAATTCCTATAAAAAAGATGGACGGGACATGGTGCAGATCAGACAAAGATATAGCTGAGGCATATAAAAACTTTTTGGAGGATACCTTCACTCCTTTTAATTTTTGTTCTCCTGAAAACTATGATAAAATAAACAGTTTCATTGATGTGCCATGTCAAATGTCTCCTCCGATAAAACCATTTACTTTCTGTGAGGTCCAGCATGAAATAACAAAGTTAAATGCTAAAAAGTCGCCAGGCTATGACAATATTAATGGCAAAGCTTTGAAGTCATTACCAAAGAAGGGAGTCGTCTTCCTTACAACATTTTTTAATGCTCTAATTAGAGTATCACATTTCCCTTCCCAATGGAAACACGCCAAAATTATTATGGTCAGAAAACCGAACAAGCCTGACAATTTGTTAAGCTCTTATAGACCCATAAGTTTACTACCTATTTTATCGAAATTATTTGAAAAACTTTTTCAAAAGAGATTGATTCCAATTTTGGAGAAAACACGCATAATACCGGACCATCAATTTGGTTTCAGGCACAATCATGGCACGCCGGAACAGTGCCATAGGATCGTAAATGACATCAGGAATGCTTTAGAAAATAAAATGTTTTGCTCATCCATCTTTTTAGATGTAAAACAGGCTTTCGATAAAGTGTGGCATATCGGACTACTCTTCAAGCTCAAACAATTGTTACCTGCACCCCAGTATCTATTACTGAAAGATTATTTAAGCCAGAGAAGTTTTTATGTAGCTGTAAATAGCGAAGAATCGGAGGTAGGCAATATCAATTCTGGAGTACCACAGGGGAGCGTCGTTGGACCATTGCTGTATACGTTATACACGGCTGATATACCTGTTAACGATAATGTTACAGTAGCTACGTATGCAGATGACACAGCTATATTGGCTTCTAGCACAGATCCTGTTCAAGCGGCAACAATAGTACAAAAACAACTTAACTGCATTCAAGAATGGCTTAAAACGTGGAATATAAAAGTGAACGCCGATAAATCGACAAACGTTACATTCACGCTTAAAAAAGATGATTGCCCTCCTTTAACGTTAAATGGTGAATTGATTCCTAAATCGGATAGCGTAAAATATCTTGGTCTTAGATTAGATAAGCGACTCAACTGGAAGGAGCATATTAAATCGAAAAGAAAGGAGGTGGACATAAAAACTAAAAAGATGTACTGGTTGATTGGTCCTAAATCGCAGCTTAGTCTTGAGAACAAAGTTATTCTCTACAAAACCGTTTTAAAGTCAGTGTGGTCATATGGCATTGAGTTATGGGGAACCACTAGCAATTCCAATTTAGAAATTTTGCAAAGGTATCAGTCAAAAACTCTTAGATTGATAACTAACGCTCCCTGGTTCGTGAATAATGACTGTATTCACAACGATTTGGGCATAGGAAAAATTAAAAATGAAATAACAAGACTAAGTAACAACTACCTCAATAGATTAAGTAATCACAGTAATGCCTTGGCTATATGCTTACTAGATGATACTTATGAAGTCAGAAGATTGAAAAGAAATCATATTCTAGACCTCCCCTTTGTAACTATGTAAATAATTAAAAAAATACTAAGTATACTATGTAAATATTTAAAGAATTTATATTAAGTCAGAAATGTAAATATTTTATAGTGTATTGCTAAGGTTACTGAATTTTGGCAACTCTGTTAGTATTTTAAGTGTCACAAAATTTGCTTATTATTTTGTATTTATAAATAGATTGCAAATAAATGAAATGAAGAAAAAAAAAAAAAAAAAATATGCCTATTTCAAGGTGTTTTGAGGTCGGGGCAGCCCCCTAGGTACTTGGACCCAAATTTTGATATCAAATTTGTATTCTACTCCCGAATACCTTTCATTTGAGTCCCATTTTGCCCCGATCGGTCCACTATTATTTTTGGGCGGTACTTATGGGGTAAGGGGGAGGATCAAATATACTTGAGATGTAGGTGGCGTTGTGTCGTGAATTTTATATTATAACATTTTTTCATATGCATACTCATAAAAAACACCCTTAATATTTGGTGTCAAGTTTTGGCATAAACATTTTTGCAAATAAATCCCTTCTAGAAGTTTCTATTATTTTCATTTAGTTTTCTATTCATGAATTTTTCTTCTCAGTGTTGCCCATATTTCTTTTTATGTATTCATGTGTGTCTTTCTATATCATTTCATAGGTAGTTATGACGATTTACACATTTGACCACATCCAATCTCAAATGGACACCGCTTGTCCCAGCACCCTCGTTTCGACGCTTATATGCAGTCTGAATACATGATAACGATAATTGAATTGACTTTGATTTATACAGCTTAAGATATATTTAATTAAAAATCCATTTCTTCTTCGTCTTCTTTATTTTCAGTTCAACTCAACATTCGTTATAGAAATTAAGATTAGAGCAACATTAAACTTGAAGGTAAGTATCCATGAAATACCAGATAAGATTATTGAAGTAGGGTATGAGGGTGCGAAAAATGAAAAACCAAAAGTAAATATCGCTTCATTGTATATGGGGGGGTATGCGGAAAAAAGTGTCAAGTTATGAAAATTGCACACAAGTGCAATATGTAAACAAAAAGTTGTGGAAGGAGGAGCCAAATGAAGTGGTATAGATTAAATTCAAGTGGAGGCGACTTAATGAATGAAAATACATTTGTTTCAGCAAAAAAGTCCCCATACTTCCACTAATCAACAATTTTGAAGCAGTAAAATTTCGTATAGGGCCGAAAATCTAATTGAAACAAAATTTTGTGAGTAAACCAACTTTTGATTGATTAACTGCCATAAGCCAATTTTTTTCAAAAAAAATTCTAAAAAAATCGAATCGAATCGAAACATGTATCTTATATTTTTTCGTGAATATTTTTTGCAACAATAACATATTCTAAGAATATTGAAAGTTAGGCGAACTTATATGGAAGCTTTATCTAAATCTGAACCAATTTGTACACCTTGTAAAAGTCATAGAAGATATTGTGCAAAATTTTGAGAAGATTAATTGATAAATTGATTGATTAATTGATAAAATGGTATAGATAGGAAAATCGGACAATAAGTATAGATGTTGGAGGCAATCGTAGCGCAGAAGTTAGCATGTCCACCTAAGACGCTGAACACCCGGGTTAGAATCCTGGCGCGAACATCACAAAAAAAAATTCAGCGCTGGTTATCCCCTCCTAATGCTGGCGACTTTTGTGAGGAACTATGCCATCTGAAAAAATGGTATGGCTACTATTTACAAACTTCTCCCCAAAGAGGTATCACGCACGCCGTTCGGACTCGGCTATAAAAAGGACGCCCCTTACAACTTGATTTGGACAGAAATCAGAACAGAAAATTTGCATTTGCATTTTACATACATATGATACATATATCTAAATCTGAACCGATTTTGAGCAAAATCCGGAAAAATTGTGGTAGTCATAGAAGAAAGCGTTGTGAAATATGATGTGAAGATCGGTTGATAATGGCGTTTCAATTGTATATCGGGTATACATATACATGGGAAATCTATAGAAATCTGATTTGATTTCTATGAAATCCACCAGGAATGTCGAGCGTTATAAGAAAACCTTTTGAGCCAAATTTTGTGGGAGTCGGCTAAAAAATGACTAACATATGTACATATGGGAGACACATTCAAATTTGAACCAATTTCTTCCAGTTTCAATAGGTTTTGTCTCTAGGCGAAACAAATTGTGTGATATTTCTATTCGTTCTTACACAATTCTCTCCCACTAACCTAACTTAACCTATATAGATATATGCAAAAATTGCCCATAAATGCGTCATTTATGAGTTCAGGAACATACATGTAGAAATGGGCCTATAAAACAACTAAAAGAACTAAAAGCGTGCTAAGTTCGGCCGGGCTGAATTTTATATACCCTCCACCATGGATCGCATTTGTCGAGTTATTTTCCCGGCATGTCTTCTTAGGCAAAAAAAGGAAAAAAGAAAAGATTTGCTCTGCTATTAGAGCGATATCAACATATAGTCCGCATATGGGCGCTCCCAAATACCTTTCATTGGAACCGTATATTGCTATGGTCGGTAAATATGTCCGGTATGGGGGTGTTTCTGAGATTGAGGCGGATCCCCATATATCAGATTTGGTCTCAAATACCTTTGTATGAGTCCTAAATTATCATTATTGGTTTCCATTCCATAATTCCATATTCCATTTGGCTGGTGGCTTTGGAGGTAGGGCGGCCCCTTAGATAGCCCATTAAACTTTGGATGTTAGATCTCTTTCATTCTCTTGAATTTGGTGGTGGATTGGAGTAGCCAAACTCTTTGCCCCACAAGTGGATAACAGATTCATACTCCACTCCCTAAAACCATATTGGAGCTACATATTGCTATAGTCAGTATATATGCGTGGTTAAGGGGGTGTTAGGTGAGGCGTCCCAGAAACAGATGTTTCAGGCATATGCAGTTTGAGGGGTATGCAGGGTGGGGCGGCCATCCACGTACTTTGCCCCTTAAAAAAATATCAGCATCGTGCTCTACTTACTTTCACACTAATTAATTTTTATACCCACCACCGAAGGATGGGGGTATATTCATTTTGTCCTTCCGTTTGCAACACATCGAAATATCCATTTCCGACCCTATAAAGTATATATATTCTTGATCCGCGTAAAAATCTAAGACGATCTAGACATGTCCGTCCGTCTGTCTGTTGAAATCACGCTACAGTCTTTAAAAATAGAGATATTGAGCTGAAATTTTGCACAGATTCTTTTTTTTCCATAAGCAGGTTAAGTTCGAAGATGGGCTATATCGAACTATATCTTGATGTAGCCCCCATATAGACCGATTCGCCGATTTAGGGTCTTAGGCCAATAAAAGCCACATTTATTATCCGATTTTGCTGAAATTTGGGACAGCGAGTTGTGTTAGGCCCTTCAACATCCTTCGTCAATTTGGCCCAGATCGGTTCAGATTTGAATATAGCTGCCATATAGACCGATCCTCCGATTTAGGGTCTAAGGCCCATAAAAGCCACATTTATTAATCGATTTTGCTGAAATTTGGGACAGTGAGTTGTGTTAGGCCTTTAGACTTCCTCCGTTAATTTGGCCCAGATCGGTTCAGATTTGGATATAGCTGCCATATAGACGGATCCTCCGATTTGGGGTCTTAGGCCCACAAAAGCCACATTTATTATCCGATTTTGATGAAATTCGAAACAGTGAATTGTGTTATGCCCGTCTACATTGTCCGTCAATTTGGCTCAGAGCGGTCCAGATTTGGATATAGCTGCCATATAGACCGATCCTCCGATTTATGGTGTTAGGCCCATAAAACCCACATTTATTATCCGATTTTGCTAAAATTTGGGACAATGAGTTGTGTTAGCCCCTTCAACATCTTTCTTCAATTTGGTCCAGATCGGTTCAAATTTGGATATAGCTGCCATATAGACCGATTTCTTGATTTATGGTTTTGGGCCCATAAAATGCTCATTTATTGTCCGATGTCGCAGAATTTTGGGACAGTAAGTTAGGTAAAGGGCCTTGACATACTTCTGCAATATCGCACAGATCGGTCCAGATTTGGATGTAGCTGCGATATAGACCGATATCTCGATTTAAAGTCTTGGCCCCATAAAAGGCGCATTTATTGTCCGATTTCGCCGAAATTTGGGACAGTGCTTTGTATTAGGCTCTTCAACATTTTTATGCAACTTGTCCCAAATCGGTCCAGATTTCGATATAGCTGCAATGTAGAGCAATGTCTCTATTTAAAGTCTTGGCCCCATAAAAGGCGCATTTATAATCCGATTTCACTGAAGTTTGACACAGTGTCTTACATTAGACTTTTCGACATCCGTGTCGTATATAGTTCAGATCGGTTTATTTTAAGATTTAGCTAGTATACTTATTAGTATTTGGTCCAAATCGGAACCTATTTTGATAAAACTGATATGGGACATAAGGTATGAAATTTTCACCGAATTTTGATGAAAGGTGGTTTACATATATACCCGAGGTGGTGGGTATCCAAAGTTCGGCCCGGCCGAACTTAAAGCTTTTTTACTTGTTTTGTATTGGTTATCTACATTCAAAATCATATTTCAAAGCGACCACTTGGGATACCACATTCTTAAAGATCCGCAGGTCCTCCTGTGTCCATCCCAATTTGGGGGTAGAAAGTGTACTCTACTACCAAAGACATATTATTTCTGCCCTATTCTATCCTGATTGGCCTTCATATATTATTTTTATTTATTTATTTTTTTTTGGGTAGGATAGGGGGAGGGGATTGCCCTCTGACATGTCCTTTCATTTGAGTACAATATATTCTCGTTCATCCTACATGACAGTTTGGCGTTGCATTTATTGGGTGGAGAGGGTCGATCCCCCCGACGCTATGAACCAAACGACAATTAATTTAAGTCATTTATTGTCGCGATCTACTGTCCTGAGGAACGGTAGGATGTGACCCAAATACTTGAATCTTTATACCAACATTAGATTCGAAATATACTGTCATAGATCTTTCTTTTAATTGACATATTATCCCGATCGAACTACACATCCTATTGAAGGCTATTAAGTGAGTGGGTGGTCCGGTCCCAGACTCTGTCCTAATTGTGCATGGCAGATTCGTAGTCAAGTCCCAAAGACCTTTCATTGGATACCCATTTTCTGACGTTGGACATTTATGCCCTTTTTGGGGGTCTTTTGGATTGGGGAGGCCCTCTAGACACCTTTGACCAAATTCCAAATATCTTTCATTTGTTACCCGTATTGTCTCAATCGGTAAATACGCCCTGTTGAGGGGTTTTGGGGGTGGGGGGGCGCCTCAGACACCAAGGAATACATTTTTATATAGGCATTGCACTCTACCTTTAAAAAGCTTTCATTTGATATAGATATTGTCAAAATTTGTCCTGCTGGAGGGTCTTGGTAGATAGGGTGACTCAGTGACTTGGCTTTGAAAATATACAATATATCAGATTCGTGTTCTACCCTAAAATACCTCTTATTGCAATAGTCAGCAAATACTTTCTATTTGGGTGGTGCTATGGGGGTGGAGTGGCACAATAGACACTTTTCCGAACATTGATATCAGATTCGTGCTTTACTTCCAAAGACATTTCATTTGTGTCCCATATTGTTATGGTCGTAAATTGGTCTTCTTTGGAGTATGTTCTCGGGCGGACATCCAAACACTTGGTCCCACATCTGGATATCAGATTCGTATTCTACACTCGAATACCTTTTATTTAAGCCCCATATTGCCATGGTCAGTAGATAAGTTCTGTTTAGAAACTTGGTCCCACATTTGTATATCAGATTCGTATTCTAAATACTTGCAAAAACCTTTCATTTGAGTATCATATTGCCATAGTCGGTAAATATGTCCGATTTAGGGGTGTTTTGAGGGTTGGGGTGGTCTCCCAAACACTTGGTCCGACAATTGGATATCAGCTACGTTTTCTAATCTTAAATACCTTTCATTTGAGTGCCATATTGTCGTGATTGGTGTATATATATATTTGGTAGGTTTTGGGGAGGGGCGCCCCCCCCACCCTTGGTACCCCATCAAAAATTTGAATAACAAAATTTTTGTTTGTAGGTTACTATAAAAGAGCACCAAAAATTTCGATTAAATCGCACCACCCATCTCCGAGATCTGGCGTTTCTAAAAATTAGGGTAAGGGGGAGGGTCTCTCCACCCTTCAGATATCAAAAAATGAAGTATTCGCGATCATTATGCACCATCAGTGAAAACTTCAAGAAAATCGGTTCATCCGGTTATGATTTGATTTTTAATTTTTATATGTAACATAAGATTCAAGGGCAAATTTGCGAACAGCTTAAACATTCTCTGAAAACAATCGTTTTCTTAAGCCATTTTTGGGTATGGAGGAGCGAGTCAGCTAGACTTAAATGGGAACCAAATTTCGCGCTTTGATTGTTAGATAGAGAGACAGTTTATCCGTCTTATCATGTTTACGCCTGTTAAGATATTCTATCGCACTAAGGTCGATTGTCGGTTTTGGCATTCATCTCTTTTAGAAAGTCGATTTATTCATCATAGGTGTAAGAGAGGATTGAACGCCTTATTACGTCTAAAGCTTCGAGATTTTTAAAGAGGGCATTCTCTGTGGAGAATACTTTGGTGAGAAATAAACTATGACATTGAATTTCAACCCCGTAGTGGAATTCTCTACTATTGGGTTGCCCAAAAAGTAATTGCGGATTTTTCATATAGTCGGCGTTGACAAATTTTTGTGACTCTGTAATTGCATTCTTTCTTCTGTCAGTTATCAGCTGTGACTTTTAGTTTGCTTTAGAAAAAAGTGTAAAAAAAGTGTATTTAATTAAAGTTCATTCTAAGTTTTATAAAAATGCATTTACTTTTTTTTTAAAAAATCCGCAATTACTTTTTGGCAACCCAATATTTTTTTTGGTACTCCTTAGCCTTTTTTATTCGTTTGTAAAGCCTAGTAGATCAAAGTAACATTAAGGTCTGTGGAATCACAGAAAATTTCTTCGAAATAATTTTTTTTTTTGAAAAAATACGATTTTGGATGATATCCATTATAAATGTAGATTGAAATTTTAATGAAATATAAAATTCGACGAAATTTTATTTTCACAAGATGTATCGAATAGTAATTATTTATTGGAATTTTCTTTAATTTTCTTTTTCTTTTTTTCATGTATGTGTATCAGTGATATTCATGAACTGTATCTCCAAATCCACTTTGAATCTCATGTTAATATTTCAAGGGAAATCTATCGCAATGCGCTGCAAATGCTCTCCATCAAAATCAAAAGTCCATATATTTTCCTTTAGTTGAGATTTTGTCACATTCACTTTTCAATATGGTCCCCAAAAATTCCATGGAGCTTAATATGTCAGCCTTGCTGCTATGCTTTTACCAACAATAGATTTGAGGGCATAACCCAACACAAAAAAAAAATGCCATTGGGGACCATCCCTTTTCGACCCAAAAAGGCATGTCCTTGTATGCTGGCTCATGTAGTACAACTTTGTTTGTGTGTAAAAGGACCCAGGAAATGTTTCAGGATATTAGCAGGAGTGTTATAAAACAACTCCAACACAATGTGTTTTTATTTTGGAGAATACAAACAAAACAAAAAAACAAGCAAAAAAAAAAACCAACTCAATATCTAAATAAACTTGACCACTTTGGAGGTTCGTTACCATAGTTACCATGTCCTACCATGTATGCATATAAGCTGGTCAAAAAAATGGCTCACAAACTGCAAAAAAACTAAAATAAAAAAGGTTTCTCTCGATACGAATAATTTATTTAGTTGACGCTTTGCCCAATTTTATGATTCTAACGAAAAGGCTCTGTTTTTAAAATGGATAAACGAGAGGGATTTAATTGAGCAAGGACCCTCACACATTCGTTTGTCTATTCGTTCGTTCCTGCAATTGCAAATACTGACTTATTTTGGGATTTTTGTATAAATGGATTTTGGGATTGACAATTTTTACTTGATGGTCTTTCCCTTTTAATGGACTTAACTTCCATATGTGATTTTGCAACATGAACCATAGAATCAAATGGAATTTATTCATATACACGAGTTCATGGAAATTTTTCAAATAGAAACAGAATTGTGTCTAACAAGTTGCGGCATAGCAACATGATGTATAATTAATTTTTTTAACTTTTGTTCCTTTCACATAAATTTCAAAATTTGCAAATAAAATTTCGGTTAGAACGGAGAACTTATGCTTGAATTCATTTTTGAAATCGAGTAAGGGGGAGGATTCACCTCCCCTTCGGATAAAAAAAATTAAGTACATATTTTGTACAGGATTCTAAACCCAATATTATCCGGCATCTTCGCAACGCCTAAGCAGGGAATTCCGAAAGGTTTACTAACCCCTAGACATATTTTGTATTGAAAACAATTAAGGATTTTTGTTACTGACGTAGGTGTATGCCCATAGTGGCATGGGGCGGATTAATATCTGCACCCTCTTTTCAACCTAACCTAACCTAGACATATTCTTCTTGGAAACTTTCTACCCACCACCATTGGATGTGAGGTGGTTTTAAATATGCTCCTGCAAAAGGATAATGGGAGAGAAATAGATAGTTCGTCCAAATATATGCGGGATTTATATAGGCCATTGGTATGGAAGGCTGAAAATAGATTTGGGACTGATGTTAAATGTACAGCTTATTAAAATACATATTAGGAGCTGTACTGCCAATGCAGGCGAGTTGTTCACAGTTTCATTCTGGATCCTATGGATGAAAATGGAAGCCTATGACGAATTTCGGATTATCTGGTATTGACACCGTTTTGCAATAGGAGCAATCCGGAAGCCTCTATGGCAAAACAGTGTCACGCTTTACGTGCACAGAACATTTGCCGGCGAATGCTTTAAAGAAAATGAGAAATCATTTTTCACTGACGCTCGCAAGATGGAAACGGGGACAGGATTGGTAAACTATTCCGATGCAATGAATTTTCGATCTTTGCTTGCGGCATTCATAGCTAAATTTAAATTCTGGTAAGATACTACCAGTCTCGAAACGATGATTAATTTTAACGGTATGACAGAATATATTGAAGATAGCCGATGGAATATATTCCAGGCTACTTGATTAGCTGGACACAAAGATATGTCTCTAAGGAAAGGGTACCAAAAATATCCTTTCCCTAAAAAAAGGTTACTTAAACTACAATTTCTCTAAGGAAAGGGTGCTAAAACTACTCTTTCCCTAAGGAAAGTATACTAAAACTACCTTTTTCTTTAGGAAAGGGTACTAAAACTTCCATTTTCCTATGGAAAGGGTACTAAAATTAGACTTTTCCAAAGGAAAGGACACAAAAACTAAAACTCCCCAAGGAAAGGGTACTGAAACTAAAGGGTTTTTCAAAAGGGACGCTACAAGTAGACCGAAAAGGACAGCAAGCGACATCACATTTTTTGTTTCTCTTTTGACATTTCTCTTCAGTAAGATTTGCCATTTCATGATGGAAAGATTTGCCAGCCAACGTCGAGTCGTAATTATTAAAATTGAAATTCGGAGTTAGTGGCCTCAACGTTAAGGGCGCTACATCCAAGGCTCATTTCTGGCCGAATGGCCTTGTCAGTAACAAAAATATGGATTATTGGTCAGACAGCAATCCATACGTACTCCAAGGGACATCATTGCAACACGAAAGAAATACGTTTTGGTGCGGTTTATGGGCCGGTGGCGTCAATGGCCCGTATTTCTTCCGTGATGATCAAGGCCGACACGTTACTGTAAATGGGAATCGCTACCGTTCAGTGATAATATAATATTTTTGGCTTCAATTGGATGATATGGACTTGGAGGACATGCGGTTGCAACAGTGGGAGAAAATTGAAAAAAAAAACTTGTAAAAAATATGCCGTACGAGAACGGGTAGAGATATCTCTTTGAAATCTAAAATGGTTTCAGCCGAGGTTTTCTCTTAGATTTTTTTCAAACTGTATCAGATTTGTTGTTATTTTGTCACAAATCCACACACATCCAATCATGCCTAAAAATGAAAATCGAACCACAAATGCCTTCGTAAAAATATGAAGCCACTTCCAGCCAAATTTTGACAAATAAAAATTAAAACTAATGCATCCCCGAAACGAGTGGAGGTCTTGTATACCTCAAGCGGACTTTTTTGAAGGGATTTTTGCACCATCCAGAAGATTGGTCACCCCGGTCATGCGATTTGACGTCGTTCCTGTGAAGTTACGTCAAGTCTACGGTCTATGCAAACAAGCCTGCGAAGTTGATGAACTTCGTACGAATATCGAAAGTAAAGTATTACCAGTATCGGCTGATTTATGCTTGAAAAGGGGAGTTCAATAGGCAGAAAAGATACAAAAGAATTCGAGTTCCATTTATTATCGCTTCGAATGTACTTCAAAGGAATAAAGAATTTAATTGATATCGACAATCGTTTTTGTTTTATTTTAAAAAAAAACTTTTGTGGCGCTCTTTTTGAGCGCCAAAGGGTATCTTTGAGATACCCTTTGCCTAAGACTACCCCTTCCCTAATAAAGGGGTATAATGACTACCCTTTCCCCCTATGACAGGGTACTAAGACTACCCGTTCCCTAATGAAAGGGTACTAAGACTACACATTCCCTAATGAGAGGGTATAACAACTCAAAATCATGCAGATTTCTATTCCAAAATATGAGAGAAAATATCCTGATCATAGGGCTGGACAATTTAGCTTTTACTTTCAAGGATTGGAAATTCCAATTTAAGGCATTGGTGTAAGATCAGTCGAAACTTCTTTTATATAACCGTAACCTTAGGAGAATACTTTTTAATACTTTGAGATTTAAGTTAGATATTTAAATTATATCATGTACCTGGGGAAGCACAGGTTACAACATCGTGATGAATAAGTTTTTAAATTTGTTTCCGAACAAAATTTAAGAAGCGTTTTTCTTCTATTTTACAAAATACCACCACTTTTATTTTTTTTTTAAATCCCCTTAAATAATTAAATGCTTCAGCATGTACCTTGTTACGAGATACTATTGTTATACAAACTAACCGCAGGTTACTGTTTTGGATAACATATACGCTTTCCCAGTATGTGAATTCATTTAAATTTTTGAAAAGGGTCACTAGATACCATATTTTGTAAAGACATCATTGACAGCCTAATGGTGGGGCGAAGAGCTTTATCCACTTGTGTTTGCATATGTTAATATAAGTGTATGAAATTTATCAAATATGGCTCTTTCCGCATCGTCCTACTGCCGCGTATAATCGCATATACATAGACAGAGAGGTTGAAACATATCCATGACCTTTGGATTTTGAGTTACAAGATAGGGTTGAATTGTTCATATGACGTTGTTCGGGCTCCATATTAAATATTCATTGTTTCTACCCGTTGCCATATGCTCGTGGAAATTTGTATTCGGTTTTGTTAAACAAATATTTTTGAAGAGGTGTGCCCGTTTAATATTTCATTGTGGTGACTGAAATAAATCCTGCTGAAGTTTAAGCTAAATTCGATAATATGAGAAATCAATAAAACATCACTGATGACTCACAGAGAAATTTATTTGAGAAGTAATGTGATATAGAGGAATAAAGAAATTAAAGTAGATTTGAAGAAAGGTAATATGAACACAGGAAACAAATATATATGTATCAATGATTATCAAGCTTACATATAAACCTCAATAACGAATGGACACTTGAATTCTGGCAAAGTTATTTCAATTTGTTTTTGCCGGTAGTCACAACTTCACTTAGTTTTGGCTACTGCAAAGAAATTTTTTGGAATATTCAAAAACAGAAAGTGGCATTTCTTGTAGCAATAAAGTTCCTAAACCTCTTAAGTAAATGTCAACAAATTTCGTTACTTCAATGTTAAGAAGGCCTTTTGCTTTTGCGGTACTACATCCGGAATCCATACGAACACCTATTACTGAATTTCATAAGAATTAACTCAGATTTGAATAAAGTTCTCATTTAAAGATAACATAGGATTTTCAATTGAAAATAGCCACCGTAGAAATTCTTTATCATTATCTTATTTTAACGAGTATTTTGCGCGTTCTTGTTTTACGAATGTATATATAGCACCTTTTTCCAATTTTCTCTTTGCTGCTCACAATAATGCTTTTAATTCCATTTAATAACTCCAGCTTATATATCAAATTCAATTTAGTCGAATAAAGTTAAATTGAAATAAATTCATAAATGATATAAATTTTTAACATTAGCCATATATGCGTACATTTATCAATTAATATTCAATTTCTATATTAAAAATAGCCAATAAGTTTACCCATATCTGGTAATTTAATATAATGTGCTTTAATTAAATATAATTATTTTTTGTATTTTTTTTTTCTTTACTAGATATGTTTCCCTGGCTTATAGTAAATTTGTTATCACACCGATTAATATTCAATTAAACGGTGTTGTTGGTTATGCATCTGTTTATACTTGACAGACAGATAGGGCAGGGCAACACATTGAATATACATATATGGCAAACAGACTAAATGTTTTTGTTTGTAATTTAATTTAATTTAACTTAATTTAATTTAACTTAATTTAATTTAATTTAATTTAATTTAATTTAATTTAATTTAATTTAATTTAATTTAATTTAATTTAATTTAATTTAATTTAATTTAATTTAATTTAATTTAATTTAATTTAATTTAATTTAATTTATTTTAATTTAATTTAATTTAATTTAATTTAATTTAATTTAATTTAATTTAATTTAATTTAATTTAATTTAATTTAATTTAATTTAATTTAATTTAATTTAATTTAATTTAATTTAATTTAATTTAATTTAATTTAATTTAATTTAATTTAATTTAATTTAATTTAATTTAATTTAATTTAATTTAATTTAATTTAATTTAATTTAATTTAATTTAATTTAATTTAATTTAATTTAATTTAATTTAATTTAATTTAATTTAATTTAATTTAATTTAATTTAATTTAATTTAATTTAATTTAATTTAATTTAATTTAATTTAATTTAATTTAATTTAATTTAATTTAATTTAATTTAATTTAATTTAATTTAATTTAATTTAATTTAATTTAATTTAATTTAATTTAATTTAATTTAATTTAATTTAATTTAATTTAATTTAATTTAATTTAATTTAATTTAATTTAATTTAATTTAATTTAATTTAATTTAATTTAATTTAATTTAATTTAATTTAATTTAATTTAATTTAATTTAATTTAATTTAATTTAATTTAATTTAATTTAATTTAATTTAATTTAATTTAATTTAATTTAATTTAATTTAATTTAATTTAATTTAATTTAATTTAATTTAATTTAATTTAATTTAATTTAATTTAATTTAATTTAATTTAATTTAATTTAATTTAATTTAATTTAATTTAATTTAATTTAATTTAATTTAATTTAATTTAATTTAATTTAATTTAATTTAATTTAATTTAATTTAATTTAATTTAATTTAATTTAATTTAATTTAATTTAATTTAATTTAATTTAATTTAATTTAATTTAATTTAATTTAATTTAATTTAATTTAATTTAATTTAATTTAATTTAATTTAATTTAATTTAATTTAATTTAATTTAATTTAATTTAATTTAATTTAATTTAATTTAATTTAATTTAATTTAATTTAATTTAATTTAATTTAATTTAATTTAATTTAATTTAATTTAATTTAATTTAATTTAATTTAATTTAATTTAATTTAATTTAATTTAATTTAATTTAATTTAATTTAATTTAATTTAATTTAATTTAATTTAATTTAATTTAATTTAATTTAATTTAATTTAATTTAATTTAATTTAATTTAATTTAATTTAATTTAATTTAATTTAATTTAATTTAATTTAATTTAATTTAATTTAATTTAATTTAATTTAATTTAATTTAATTTAATTTAATTTAATTTAATTTAATTTAATTTAATTTAATTTAATTTAATTTAATTTAATTTAATTTAATTTAATTTAATTTAATTTAATTTAATTTAATTTAATTTAATTTAATTTAATTTAATTTGATTTAATTTAATTTAATTTAATTTAATTTAATTTAATTTAATTTAATTTAATTTAATTTAATTTAATTTAATTTAATTTGATTTAATTTAATTTAATTTAGTTTAATTTTTATTTATATTACTTTATTAACATTTATGTTATTTTATTTTTAATTGTATTTTATTTTTCTTTAATGGAATTAATCGATTTTCCCTATGATCCAACATTTTTGTCATACAGATAAACTCTATGCTAGGCAGCGTGCGCCACCATGCAAACTAGGCACAAACGAAAGTGTTAAAATACGCTATTTCTTGTTTGTTTTCATCTATAAAAAATGTGTAAAAACACGGTTTGTTTTTTCTATTTTTCTCTTTTTTTCGTAGTTTTTATCGCACACCTATGGTAGAGCGCGCGCGCCTACTGAAACACGTCAGGAGTGCACGAGCAAACGTTTGCTTTTGTTATTACGAACGTTTGGCTATTGGGTCTTCATCCCAGCCAAACACCACAAATGAGGTGATAAGAGTCTCGTTTGTGGCGTTTTTAGTGTGGATGATTTTGCCGCTGTTTGCTCATGGTTCCCAATGTTATGGTTGTTTAATGTCTATTTGTTGTTATTTATTGTATTTAGTTTTATTTTTACACCCATTAAGTAGTGCAATTCCATTCCCACATCATCGTGGCGTCCACCAGTTGAAGTGGTTTTATGGATTTCGGCTTCTGTATTGGCAAACAATTGCTCATGGATGGGGTGTTCATAAAACTAATCACAAAGCGATTTTTGTTATGAACTTTGAGAGACAGTTCTCTGGCATGGCAATAGATAACAAAAGGGATGATAGCGAATATTGTGAAATATTAAATAGAAGAGAAACTCATTGGAGGTATAATGAGAACAAATTATTTAATCTTCATATCGAAAATCAGCTTTAAGAAGAAAAATTCAATAAATTTGGAAGCACCAGACCGCCAATGATCATAGGCGAACCTTTTATTAAAGCATTCTTAGATTTTCAAGGCGATCGAGAATTTATAGAGATTGCATGAACTCCGAACATTTGGAGTTGTAACAAATGTAGAGGGACGAAGTTAGTATACCCCTCTACAGTGCTGGGTGCAGACATAAATGGCAAATATTTACGTTTCTCGTTATCTATTTGCTTCATAAGCTATAACCAAATTACAATACAAACTTAAAAGGGAATTCAAAGAACTGACATTTTGTTTTCATAGCAATCTTTGGCAGCTTAACCTAAATTTAATTTCCGCCTTATATGTTATTCTCTCAGAACACAAGATTTGAACATTCAAAAGCACTTTACGGAAATCGTTCCACAAACAGAGTGCTCTTTAGTATTCCTAGAAACGACAAAAAAATGTTTGTTTAAACAAACAACTGTACCAATTGGGTTGATGTCTAACTGTTCCAGGTATGCCAAGGTATTCGAAAGTTACCTTCTTTGCCTTTGCGCACACATGCACTATTTTTCAATTTCCTTTGAAATGAAATCCCTGAAATATTGAACATTATTACAATTCAATTCCAGCGATATTCGAATGGCATTTTTCGTAGTAAACAATTTGCCATTTTCGTGATGAACTCATTATTGTGATTTCAATCAACGAACCCTTTTATCGCGAGAGTCATATGTTTACGCCCACCATGTACAGAGTAAATGATGTCTTTTGTGATGGCAAATCAATCAAGTGGAACTCAATTTGTAGTGAAATTTTCAAGTAATTGAAATGAGACTTGCGAAGAATTTTACTGCCGACAATAACTTTTCTTCGTGATGAACGTATGAACGTACGGAGTAGGTGATAAATATTATTTCTTAAAAAATTTTGCTGCAACAGCTTCTGTGGTATCCTCAGACATTCGTATCCAAAGAAAATAACTGCGAACATTCAAAAGAAGGCGCCTTTTCCACAGATGCCACAAATAAATCATTTAAGTATACGTGAAGCTTTAATTCAATGGTTTCGACCATGAAGTTGTTGTTTCTTTTTTGCCTTTATAAATTGATGTGTTTATAAATTGTAGTACACTGAGAAAAAACTCATAAAGTGAGCAAAAAATAGACTTAAATTTTAGAATTAGATATGAAATTGTTGGGTTCCTCATTCCCTTTGAAGAGAGTAGATTAAATAAATTCTTCTATATGTAAAGCAAACGCATGGCCAATTCTGCCTAAGGATTAACCTCACTCACTGTCCCTCACAGTAATGGCAACCTCTGTCACGTTAAAGAGGCTCCAAAAATGGCCTATGGACCTATGGCGTCAACACTTGTATGACAAAAGCTTTTACTTGCCTTGCCTGGAGAAATGATTGTCGCCCATAACAGATAAAGCTGTTGGAATTGATATACACCCTTGGTAAACATAAATCAATCTGTGAAGAAACAAAGTAAAACTAATGCTTTAAGGAAGACAAAAACGGTCTGCCCAAAGAGCGCTAAGAGAGAACATATGACAGCTGACCATGAGCTTAAAATATTGCCAAGTAAACCCAGCAAAAACTCATTATGTTTGGTCGCACCGAACTTTTTCTAAATTTTACCAATATTTGTGTTTATTCAGAGTATACGTCAATATACAGCTACATCCAAATAAAAACCGATCTAAACCAAATGAGGCAAGATGTCGATGGGAGCAAACCAACAGACATTTCCAATATTCACAATGTGCAAAAATGGTGCGATATGGACTATTTTCGGTATGGATGTCAAGGGATCTATATATTCTGAACATTAACGAAATCGGGAGTTCGGTCTATATGGCAGTTATAACCAAATATGGTCCAACGTGTTCCATACCCGTCTAGAAATTCGTCAGATCTGGATATATAAAAATATAGTCAGATATAGGATATCTTCGAACCTAGCCTGTCTTATCTTGATATATAAAGTATCTGTGCAAAGTTTAAGCTCATTGTTCATAATTCATTTGTAACGAAAGAATGGATATTTCAATGTTGGGGTCTTTTTTGTCCTGAACGGCATATCTGTTCGGATGATGGTTGGTAGTGTTTTGTACCGACACTTGATCTATCTATATGTCGTATTAAAGCGTATTTGGTGAGTGGGTCTTTTTACTTTGATACCCATATTGTGATTTTGGTCATACATTCCCGTTTTGGGAGGTTTTGGGAATGGGGTGGTCCCGTAGACACTTTGGACCAAATTCTTATGCCAGATTCGTACTATACTTCTAATTACCTTTTTTTTAGGGTAAAATAGACTTTAAGTCCATTGTGATACCACAGAGCTTGTAGAAGAAAGTTATCTTGTAGTTCATACAGTTGAAACAGTCCGATCGCTTTAAATGCCTAATAACTTTCGAACGTCCAAATACGCAATTCAGAAAAGTCCCCAAGGAAATAGCAACTTAAACTGTAGCTCTTCTGCTAACAGCAAAAGTTCGAAGTTTTGCTCCTCTTCGGCATCTTCGCAACATATTTACTTGCAACCTTAAATCCATTAGCACGTTTTCTAATCAGAAAGGGTTAAGTCATAACGGACACGGACACGGTGACTATGACTTCTGTTTTAGCTCATGACAGCTCATGAAGTTTAGATTGGACCACAGAATCTTGTATGTCCCAAATTGGGACCAATTACCATACGTTGCATTTTAGGCCTCATCTGGAAGAGTAAGCTTACATGTCGCATGTGGCCCAGCAACATTTTCCGGCTTCCCTTGAATTTTTATTTCATAGTCTTGCAAGCTTAAGTACTTTTAATTTCCTAGGATACATTTGGGGTCCAACAACCAGAAAAGCTGATTTTTAGTTGTTCAGCAAATTGTTCATCTCATTGATAAATCTTCAACAGTCAATTGTGGCTTTAAAAATCCAAAATGCGTTCTACAGGTACTTAATGGCTGTCTAAGCAGACATCAATGCCAACAGTTATAAAGGCATAACGGGTATTTCTTAACAATTCTTCCACTTCAAACATTACAAGGTTATTAACTTGTAAAACATTGTAGCGGTTTGTTCTGTCCTAGTTCCTCGGAGTACACACGAAAGGCGACATCATAGTCCAATCTATCTCCAGTAATCTCCAATCGATCTCTAGTAATCATTGTTCTAAAATATGTTTCTAATAGAACAAAATAGAACTAATAGAACCAAAAATATTTCGCTTTCGTGTGAAATGGTGTTCTTGCTTTTGGAATGAAAATTACATTTGAGTCCCTTTATTCCACGGGTATATACGACAAGCTGTTAAAAGCAGAGGGTATCTCCCTTAGCCAAGGAGCCAGTCCCTCGGATACAACCTGTTATTCAATCGGTGATACATCCTTAGGACCTGGCGACTTATAGGAGTAGAAACTTTGTCCAAAGGATTATCGGCGCAGACACACATTCCCCAATAACCTCCGAAGAATGAATATCAGTGACAACCTTTTCTGGCGCCAAGTTGTCCGTTCGAGAGTTTCCCGGGAAATGTGTATGAACGAGTAGTTCTAGTGTTTCCTTAGTATATATGTCCATACATTCTCTGACTTCTGGAATAGGATCTTCCTTAGCCTAGAGGCCTTAGAGGTGTTCTCCATGGAGCTGCAGAATTCCAACCAGGATTTTTTCTGAGCCTTTCTCATCTCCCTGTAGAGAAAATTTCACTCAAATTTTGTCCTTATAGAAAATTGTACTGAAATTTTGTTTTTAGAGAACATTTCACCTAATTTTTTTCTTTAGGGTAAATTTTACTTTATTATTGTCTTTAGGGAGGCCACCGTAGCGCAGAGGTCCGCCTATAACGCTGAACGACTGGTTTCGAATCCTGGCGAGACTATCAGGAAAAAAAAATGCTTCTGCGGTTTCAGTTTCAGGGGAAAAACCCTCTTTATGATGGCAGTATTTATGAGGTACTATGCCATGTACTGCGACACGCCGTTCGTACTCGGCTATAGAAAGGAGGCCGCTTAGCATTGAGCTTAAACTTGAATCGGACTGCCCTCATTGATATGTGAGAAGTTTGCCCCTGTTACTTAGTGGAATGTTCATGGGCAAAATTTGCAATTGGCGTTGTCTTCAGGGGAAATTTTATTAAATTTTGTATTTACGGATTTTTTTTACCAACATTTTATCAAAAGAGAAAATTTCACCAACAATTTTGTCTTAGGAGAAAGTTTCACCAAAATTTGGTCTAAAGAAAAAATTTTGCTGAAATTTTATCTTTAGAGAATTCCTGGCAAGGCCGAAGTCGTGGTTTAAAGAGAAAATGTTGCTGAAATTTTATCCTTAGAGAATTCCTGGCAAGGTCGAAGTCGTGATCAGCGTAGCTTTTTTTCCCACCACTATAGGATAGGGGGTATATTCAATTAGTTATTCAGTTTCCAATCTTTCGATGTGAAAGCTCCATTTCCTAGAAAGTATATATATTTCGGATCGTCGTAAAATTCTAAGACGATTTAACGAGGTCCGAGTGTCTGTGCGTCCGTCTGTTGTAATCACTTTACAGCCTTCAAAAATTGAGATATTGAGCTGTAATTTGGCACAGATACGTCTTTTTGATGCACGCTGGTTAAGTTCTTGAACGGGCCAAATCGGACCATATTTGGATATAGCTGCTGTATATACCGATTTTCCGATGAAGGGTCTAATGCCCATAAATGCTGTATTTTTCATCCGATTTCGCTGAAGTTTGAAACAGTGTGTAGTTTTAGGCCTACCGACATCTGACACAAATATGGTCCATATCGGACTATATTTATATATATTTACCATATATACCGATTTGACGATAAAGAGTCTGAAGCCAATAAAAGCTTTATTTATTACCCGATTTCGCTGAAATTTGAAACGGAGGGTTATCTTAAGCCTCCAGATATCTGACCTAAATATGGATCAGATCGGACCATATATAGATATAGCTGCCATATCGACCGATCTCCAGATAAAGGGTCTAAGGCCCATAAAAGTTTTATTTTTTAACCGATTTCGCTTAAAATTGAAACACCTAACATGGGAACCAAATATGGTCGAAATCGGACTATATTTAGGTATAGCTGTCATGTAGACTGATCTCCCGATTAAGGGTCTGAAGCCCATAAAAGCTTTATTTTTTAACCGATTTCGCTGAAAATGGAAAAATTGAGTAGTTTTACGCCTCCTCACGTAGGACCCAAATGTGGGTCAGATAGGACTATATTTAGATATAGCTGCCATATAGACCGATCTCCCGATTAAGGGTCTGAAGCCAATAAAAGCTTTATTTTTTAACCGATTGCGTTGAAATTTGAAAAAGTGAGTAGTTTTACGTCTCCTAACATAGGTCCCAAATATGGTTCAGATCGGACTATATTTAGATATAGCTGCCGTATAGACCGATATCACGATAAAGGGTCTGAGGCCAATAAAAGCTTTATTTATTACCCGATTTCGCTGAAATTTGAAACAGAGGGTTATCTTAAATCTCCTGATATCTGACCTAAATATGGATCAAATCGGAATATATATAGGTATAGCTGTCATTTAGACCGATCTCCAGATAAAGCGTCTAAAGGCCATAAAAGCTTTATTTTTAACCAATTTGAAACATTGAGTAGTTTTACGCCTCCTAATGTAGGATCCAAATGTGGTTCAGATAGGACTATATTTAGATATAGCTGCCATGTAGACCGATCTGCCGATAAGGGTCTGAAGCCCTTAAAAGCTCTATTTATTACCCGATTTTGTTGAAATTTGAAACAGTGGGTAGTCTTAGTTTTCCCGACATCCGTCCCAAATATGGTTCGGATCGGACTATATTTAGGTCTAGCTGCCATTTAGACCGATCTCCAGATAAAGGGTCTGAGGCGAATAAAAGCTTTATTTTTTATCTGATTTCGCTGCAATTTGAAACTGTAAGTAGTTTTAGGCCACCCGCCATCCGACCCAAATATGGTAAAGATCGGACTGTATTTAGATATAGCTGCCATATAGACCGATGTGCCAATTAAGGGTCTGAATCTCATAAGCTTTATTTATTACCAGATTTTGTTGAAATTTTAAATAAAAAATTCAACAGTGGCTTACATTTATTAGACCACTCAATATCCGTGTCGAATTTGGGTGCATAAGTTATCCAGTTTTCTCCGGATTGTGACGAAAGGGGGTTTTCATATATACCCGAGGTGGTGGGTAACCAAAGTTCGGCGGGCAGAACTTAATGCCTTTTTAATTGTTATATATTTATTTATTTTTTTAAACATATAGAGGCTAAAATAAATACCCAATGCTGTATTCTGGAAGCAATTTTGAGACAATTCTGTCTTTAGAGAAAATTTCACTAAAATTTTGTCTTTGAAGAACGTTTTGCTGAAATTTTATCTTAATGGGAATTGTTAAAGGAAATTTTTCAAAAAAATTATCTTTAGACCGAGCTCATCTATGTTTTGTATTAAAATAATCAGTATAATATGGCTTTAGCGAAAATATCATTGACATTTTGATTTTAGTGAATTTTCCATTAAATTTTTATATATCAAGAAAAGTTTTTTCATCACAAAAAAGAATTTTCCAAAATTTCTCTTAAAAAAATGTTTGCCCTAATTTTTCTCAGCGCATATTAATAAAAATCTTTAAGATACTGGTGCCAGTGCCAGTAGCGACAACAGCATTAACAAATGTCTGACTATATCGACATGTAAATGTGTTTGAGTGTGCGTATATGCATTAACATTTTAAGCTGTCGTTGATTGATATGCTTAAATTGATTTTCTGCCATACTCTGTCTTAGGCAGAAAACCTCGTTGCTTGGGAAAATGCTTTTCCGGTAAAACCGGCTTGCCAAATGGAGCTCCATGGAAATGAAGATGGAATGGGAAATGGGATGGCGAGACAAATCATGGCATGCCTACGTTTTCTCTTCTACTTAAAAGTATTAAGACACATATGCAAGAGGTTTTGTTGTACTGGAGAATGTATGTCAGTGCTTAAATGGGTGATGTAGTGGCATATATATGAGGTATTGGCAGCAGAAAGGTTGGAATTTCGCACAATGGGGTATAAAATTTGTAGAGTTTCTGTTTTTGCATTGGATAGAGATCACAGTAAGAATGTGTCTTTGTTCTATGTCGAATTTAAGTGAAACTATAATCCAGCTCTTGCAATGCCGAAGAGAAATTATTGACCTCCTGTAGGGATTGAGTCACTGTAGAAAATTCTCAACATTTAACTGATGTATATTAAGTATATATTTGAAAGGGCCACCGTAGACTAGTGATTGGCAAGTTCGCCTTTTAGGCTTTCATGGGTTCGAATCCCTGCCCAAAAATGAGAAAAAAAAAATTTAGAGGGTGTTATTCCTAGTTATCCTAGTGCTCGGGACAATTGTGAGGCATTTACCTTAGGTAGGACGTGTAAATTTTTCCACCAAATATTGTCTCTCTGTGGCAAGCCGTTCGGACTGGACAATAAAAAGAAAGTCCTCTATTATTGAGCATAAACCAGAATCGGAGGCGGCATGAAGTTTGGCCCCAAGAAATTACACCCAAAAACCAAAAATGAAATTATACCCCAAACAGCTATAAAGAGAACAACAATAAAATTGTTGGCCCCATTTTGGGCCCTTTTCTTATGCAGCTGTTGAGGACAATTTGGTTTTTCCTCAAGTAAATCTAAACTTTTCCAATTAATTTGGGGGTAAATAATATTGAGGCACATTTTCATTCTATCTTGGGGTCTAATTTCACCATTTTTGGGCTCATATGTATTTATTTTGCAACAAAAAACCAAAATTTGGGGTATATTTCATCAAATTTAAAATAAGAGGTGTCAGCAGAAAAAATTAAACCTGACAAGTAAAAAATTTTTTTAATGAAATGTTTACATGTCTTCTAATACACCACCGTAGTGAGAAATATTCTCAAAAATCGAATTTTTGAAAATTACAAAAAATCATCTTCGTTTATTTGTTTTGGCTACTAGAGCCGGTCATTTGGATAAATCCTTCTCTCTTGCGTTAGACGAGCATAAATGACCACGAGAATGTGTGTTAGGAAAATGAGGTTTTTTTTTATGAATTGAAGGTCGGTGTGAAGATGAGAATTGGAATTTTTTGTTTGCTCAGAAAACTGACTCCATGTGATGGGCGGTTAATATGTCCGCATGGGTAGATTTCATATAGGCATTATTGCTAAAATCTAAGCTTGAAAAGGACGATTAACATGCCATGATACACTAGGCACTGATGAGGGTCACCAGCCCAGAAACGCATCTGCCAATAGTTGTGATATTCATGCCCGATTGTCTGATAGCTGGCAGTTTCTTTTCTTCAACTCATAAAAACAATCTCTTCCTCCTAACATACTTTCTCGTGGTCATTTAAGCTCGATTAACGCAAGAAAGAAGAATTTGAAAAATATTTTGAAAAAATCGCGCAATTATTCTGACATAGACGTGTTTTGCAATTTCAATTTTTTTGAGAGTTCGCGTGATTTTTGAAACCATTTTTTCGTCTACGGCGCTTTTTTTTCCAAAAAAATGTAAAAATATTTTCAAAAAATGTTACGATTTTTGAAGTTTGTCTTTTTTTTCAAATAAATTGAAAAATATTTTCAAAAAATCGTCGGATTTTTGAAAGTTGTAGGTGTTGATGTGTCCTTCTCGGGTCTTTTCCTCAATTTTGCGCAGTGTGAATATCTGGTTTAAGAAAGAAAGATTAAAATTTCACACAATACGCTCGAGAGTGTCTTTTATCCGATGGGAAAGATGCTTATTCCTCTGTAGTTGGCACATTCCGTCTTGTCTCCTTTCTTGTGTACACGACAAAGTATGCTGATGTTCCAATCATCGGGTATGCGTTCTTTTAACCAGATTGCGCAGACAAGCTGATGCATATGCCTTATCAGCGTGTCGCCTCCAGTCTTCAGTTCAGCAGGCAACCTGTCGGCTCCTACTGCCTTGTTGTTCTTCAGTTGGGTCACAGCTACTTGAACCTCATTCTGACTGGCAGGTAAACATTCTTGACCATCATTAGGGATTGGCTCTGTGGTATCCTCTTCGCCGCCAACATCGGAGCTAGTTGGTAAAATGAGTTGGGTAAAATGTTCTTTCCATATCCTCAGCATGTTATCTGTGTCAGTTACCAGATTTCCTTCTTTGTCTCTGCAAGAAGATGTGCCTGCACCAAAGCCATCGGTTCCATGTTTAATTCTTTGGTAGAGTTTCCGAACTTCATTCTGACTCCTGTACATCTCAATTCGCTCACACTCACGTCGTACCATTTCCTTCTTCTTTCTACGGAATAGACGTTTCTCCTCTCTCCTTTTCACTCGATACCTCTCCTTCTTATGGCGCGTTGCTACCGATTGCAGGGTTGCTCTGGATGCCGCATTCTTAGCACCAGTAGCATCGGGACATTCTAAGTTGTGCCATGGGTTTCTAGGGCGAGGCTTTCGGTATCCAAGTACGTACTTCGTGGCATTTTCCATGGAATAGGCAATGGTTTGCCACTGCGCCTTGATATCATCTGGACAAGGAGTGCTTTCATCAAGCAGTTGAGTTAGTCGAGTGGAGTATGCCGTTCTCCTTTATTATGTTTGCAGCTTCCGTGCAGTGTCAGATAGTCACTTTCTCGCCAAGCTCAGACGGGTGCGAACTTTTACTGCAGCAAGGTAATGATCCGAATCTATGTTTGCGGATCGATCGTACATCTAACACGCTGGATGAATGCCTTCCATCTATTAAAACATGATAAATTTGGTTTATTGTGTTTTGATCTGGTGATAACTACGTGGCCGTGGGAATCCTTCAATGTTGAAATCTGGTGCAGCTAACTACCATATTCTTGTCCGTGGCGAAATCTATTAGCCTCAATTCATTATGGGAAGTTTCTTCATGTAGGCTTAATTTTCCGACTGTTGCAACAAAGATATTTTCCTTCCCTGTCTTTGCATTAAAATCTCCCGGAACGATTTTAGTATCATGGGAGGGACAGCGGTCATATTTTCTCTCTAGTCGCTCAAAGGAAATATCCTTGGTTTTTTCGTCATTGTCTTTCGTCGGGGCTTGGGCACAAATAAGGCTAATGTTGAAAAATTTGGCTTTTATGCGGATTGTGGCTAGCCTCTTATTCACCGGAGAAAAGTTGAAGACAAGGTGTTTCAGTCTCCGACTAACCACAAATCCACAGCCAAATTCATGCCTCGTGTTATGGCAGTTATGGTATAGTTCGTCACCAGTCGATGTTGTTGTGACGCCATGAACGGTCCATCGCACTTCCTGTAAGGCAGTTATATCTGCCTTATACTTTTCCAATACATCCGCCAGTGCGTATACGCCACCTTCTCTATAAAGTGTCCAGACATTACAGGTGCACATCCGCAAATCATGGTCCTTGCTTCGTTTGCAGATCCGCAAATTATGGTCCTTTCTTCGTTTGCGTGATTCGTCATCGTTAGAGGGTCCGTTTTATACCTTCCACCATAAAATGGGGGTTTACTTATTTCGTCATTCTGTTTGTAACTCCTCCAAATATTGGTCTAAGTCCCCATAAAGTATATATTCTTGATCGACATAACATTTTGAATCGATCTAGCCATGTCCGTCCGTCCGTAAGTCGGTTGGGATTGTAAATGGGCCATATCGTTCCATGATTTGATACAGCTGCCATACAAACCGCAATCTTGGATCTTGATTTTTTGAGCCTCCAGAGGGCGCAATTCTCATCCGATTTGGCTGAAATTTGGCACGACGTCTTTCGTTATGACTTCCAACAACCGCGATGAGTATGGTTAAAACCGGTACATAACCTGATATAGCTGTCATATAAACTGATCAGGGGTCTTGACTTCTTGAGCCTCTAGAGGGCGCAATTCGTATCCGATTTGGCTGAAATTTGGTTTGACGAGATTTTTTACGACATCCAACATCTGTGCTAAGTATGGTTCCAATCGGTTCATAACCAGATATAGCTTTCATATAAACCGATATGTGATATTGACTATTTGAGCCTTTAGAAGGCGTATGTATTATCCGATTTGGTTGAAATTTTGGACAGCGTCTTCTCCCATGACCAATAACATGCGTGTCAAATATGGAGTCGGTCATTAGCCTGATACAGCTCCCATATAAACCGGTATCCTTGTTTTACTTCTTGATCCCCTAAAGGGAGCAATCCTTATTCGAATTGGCTGAAATTTTACACATAACTTCTATATATAGTTCCAATAGCATAGCAATTTTTTTATTTTACCCTTTGTTTCCCAAAAAAGAGACACCGGGAAAAGAACTCGACAACTGCGATCCATGGTGTAGGGCATATAAGATTCAGCCCGGCCGAACTTAGCACGCTTTTACTTGTTTCTATTATTTTTGTAATTGGTTTTGTTTTTTATTTTTGTAATAATTTGTAATTGTAATTTCAAGAGGGCGGGTTACTGGCCCAGCGCCTCGCATTCTTTATGTGGGGTCACACATATTGGGTTGCCCAAAAAGTAATTGCGGATTTTTCATATAGTAGGCGTTGAAAAATTTTTTCACAGCTTGTGACTCTGTAATTGCATTCTTTCTTCTGTCAGTTATCAGCTGTTACCTTTAGCTTTAGAAAAAATGTGTAAAAAAAGTATATTTCATTAAAGTTCATTCTAAGTTTTATTAAAAATGCATTTACTCTCTTTTAAAAAATGCGCAATTACTTTTTGGGCAACCCAATATATCCCTGGGTGTCGCAAGCCGCTTGCTCCAAGATCCGACGCTCGCTTCCCGTCGCCTCTATCCTGGGCACCGACGCTGATGTTGTCCATTGGTTATTAAACTCGCCTTGTCATCTCGAGTATCATTGGCACTCAGAATTTTAGTAAGAGTCAGTGCCACCTGACCTCCCACCAAGACCCTCCTCTCGAAATCGCTGACTGCCCGCGGCCGCATATGCAGCTACTCTGCAAAGCAACGAAGCTTTCCACTATTCGCACCCTGTGGACGCGCCCGGTAGCTCTCAGCTAAGCTTACCGTGATAACGATGATCACCACACAAGACGAGGTTCACAGTTCCAGCCGGTGTGGTGCTCATAGTTATCCCGTGTCGGCCCAATTTAATATAGGGGACAAATTGATTGATTTCAGCTTAAGGTTTGCGGAGGATTCTTGCTGGTGATTGACCCGGCAGAACTTAATGCCGTTTTTTTTTTATTAATTTTTAATATGTAAAAATGTTTAGTATATTTCTCTATAACCCATTGTGCAATTTCCACAAATAACAGTCAAGCCTTTCAAATCTATGTCTATTGGTGTGTGTGTGTGTGTGACCATATGTGTGTGTGTGTGTGATCACAATTTTGAAAACTTAACCATACGTTTCCGTTCAAAATGTCAAAACTTGTCTTTACTCCATGCTGTGGCTGCACGAGCCATGTCAAACTTGATGGATGATTGTTTGTTGGGTTACCAAGGAAGACAAGCAAAAAAACACACACACGCACACATAAACCAAATCTATCTATCAATGCAACCAAGTAGGTCTTTCTTCAGGGCGAGTACTGGGTATCTGTGTGTTAGTGTGTTTGTAAATAAATACAAGCAAAAACTGGCACTGGAGTGTGGCAAATCAACAACAGATTCGTCGAAGAAGAAAAGTAGAGCATGGTAAGCATAAACCACCAATTGTGGTCAGTCGGACATCATCATATTTCTGGCCTACTGTATAAAATAAAAGAAAGGCAAGGAAAATAAACTTTTCCCAAACACAATGATGCCAGATTTGGATAATTAACAGAAGTTCCCCCTCATCCTCGAAATGAAATTAGGAAGACAGAAATTTTTCATGTTTCTAGGAAAATTGTAACACATTTTTCTTTTCTTAATTTGTTGCTAGTGACAACTATATTGTAAATACATCAATTTAAGGTCTCTTCACAAATATGGTATATTAAGCAGTGGGGCCTCAAGCTTACAACTTAAGTAAGTCCCCACTGTCGGATGTTGAAATTTTGTGTATATGTCTGACGTTTGTTAAAGGCTCCTTTTTTCAACTTTCCGTTCTTGGAGATTTATCAACTTTCCGTTCTCCGGCAGATGCCTTCATGCTAGATGGATGGATGGATGGATGGATGGACACATAGTTGCCCCGACCATACAACAAGCCACACAACATTGCCGATAAAGAGGTCATGAGGTAAACAAGGATGACAACTCAAGCATGTCAATGAAAGTATTTGCAAATATTGAAGTTATCCTTTGCATGAGCCTTATCCATAATAACGAAGCAGAAAGACTTCATCAAAGTGTTTCGATGACGAGCACATGCTATCTACCAAAGGATATGGCAAAATGAAGGAAAAATATCTAAAGTAAAAGGCTTATGTGACAAAGAAATTGATTTTGGAAGTATTGCTTCTCTTAGCTATAAATCGTACCTTTGCAAACTGATATGAGATTAAAGGCTATAGCAATGCAGCAAAACATTTTGTACTCACCACGTAATAAGACTCAATGATTTGTCAGTATTCCAAAGCTTATATTGCTCAGTCAACACACTAAACGGAATTACTGGATCCACACGGGGTAACTATGACCATAACACAGGCTGGAAATTTGAGCTCCAATCTGTGTGGTGTTCTTCGTTATAGCCGGAAGCTTAGCAGGAAGCTACCGGGCGCGTCCACAGGTTGCGGATAGTGGAATGCTTCATACAAAGTAGCTGCAACTGCGGTCGCAGACAGTCGGCGATATCGAGCGGAGAGTCTCAGTGAGAGGCCGCATGGCACCGACTCTTGTTTAAATACTGAGTGCTTATGATGCTCGCTACGACAAGGCGAGTTATTGCTGCTAAAATTAATCGAGTATTGATTGGACCTTCAATCATAACTCTAATTATGGGTCTAATTGGGAGAAGTTTAGTGTGAGTTTCGGACGGTACTAGTGTACTTCACTTAGCGAATTTCTGGCAAATCGGGCAAAAACTATGGCCCCTAGAAGCATAAGAAGTCAAATACGGGGATCCGTTTAAATGGGGCCGTACATATTTGTGGATCTACATATCTATGCACAGATAAAACTAATTTTGAAAAACAACAACTTTGATCGAAAAAACGACTACGAAATTTGTTAACTTTCCTGCAACAATTTTCTTTAAATCTCAATGACCCAAAGTACAAATTTGTTGTTGAAAGGCATTCTTTGCAAGCTTCCCCCTTTGGTTATGTGGCGCCTACGGACACTGTTTTAATCTTTCTACAGTACCCGATGGATTATGAATTTCTTGAGTTGCTTTTTTATAAAACATTCCTGATAGAACCCATGGGAACTACAATATCCCGGGTAATGGAAGTTACATAGACTCATATACGGATGGTTCCAAACTAGACGCCCAATTGGGCTTTGTTGTATACTCTGAGAAACTAGATATAATGGGTTGCCCAAAAAATAATTGCGGATTTTTCATATTGTCGGCGTTGACAAATTTTTTCACAGCTTGTGACTCTGTAATTGCATTCTTTCTTCTGTCAGTTATCAGCTGTTACTTTTACCTTGCTTTAGAAAAAAGTGTAAAAAAAAGTATATTTGATTAAAGTTCATTCAAAGTTTTATTAAAAATGCATTTACTTTCTTTTAAAAAATCCGCAATTACTTTTTGGGCAACCCAATACACCACCAATGTAGTGTATATCAAGCGGAGATCCTTACAATTAAAGAAGTGGTGGAATGACAAAGATATAATGTCATAACGAAGATTGACATATATATCTTCTCAGACAGCCAGGTTGCTATTAAATCCCTAAGGAACGTATTTCTGAATTCAAAAACGTTTTCGACTGTTGCACACTGAGAGAAAATCAAAAAAAAACTGGTAAAAAATATGCCGTGAGAGAACGGGTAAGGATATATGAAATTTGGAATGGTTAGAGCTGAGGTGGTTCTTTTCCAGGAACCATGGGTGTGTGGAGGAATGGTTCTTGGACTAAGAATTCCGGGACTTAAACTATTCAAGGGTACGGGGAATGGAAGACACAGAGCTTGTACTCTTACAAAGAGTAAATGTCTTTCTTCTTTCACCGTTAAGCACTGAAGATTTAGTAGAAGCCAGCCTTGCAATGCACAAGTCTTAATACTGGCAAGCTTGTCTTAAAGTAATGCTAATGCACATTCCCAGATATGGGAAAGTTCGGATGTCAACGAAAGGGGTGAGCTGCTTATTGAATATATTATAAGTTGCGTGCCTTTATTACCAGAAAAAGGCAGGAGGTACGAGATATTACCTTTGTATCGGAAGATGTAAGCGCAAGAATAAGCAACTGGGAAGTGTTGGATGACCACAGATTCTCTGACCGTCGTTATAATAGTTTCAGCCTTGGAGAAAATACTGCAGAAGTGGTCCCCCGGCTAAAGAAAGGCCGATTGGGATAAATTTCGACACAAATCCTGCACCATTATCCATTCTAGACCAGAAAAGGAAGTGAAAACTGCGGAGGATATAGACATAATGGTCAAGCGGATTACGAAGGCCCTGAATGACTCGCTTGTGTGAGCATATCCTTGTGCCAAGCCAAGGGGTAAACCGCCATGGTGGACCCCAGAGCTGGTTGTTCTAAGGAAGGACTGCAGAAAACTCTTTAACAGAGCAAAAGCCGCAAGAGCACCACACGATTGGAACATCTAAAAGCTGAGCTAAGAAAATATAAAGGTGAGCAGAGAAAGGCTCAGAACAAATCCTGGGCAGAATTTTGCAGCTCCATGGAGGATACGGCTGAGGCCTCTAGACTAAGGAAGATTCTGTCCTTGAGGAAACACTAGAACTACTCATTGATACACATTTCCTGGGAAATTTTTCAACGGACAAAGTGGCGCCAGAAGAGGTAGTTACTGGTATGCATTTGTCGGAGGTAATTAGGGAAATTGTGTCTGAGCCAAAAATCCTTTGAACTATAAGAAGTTTCGACTCCTTTAAGTAGGCAGACCCTGATGATGTATCACCGGTTGAATTACAAGCTGTGTCTGATAGACTGGTTCCCTGGCTTAGAGAGGTATACTCTGCTTGTATCAGAATGTGATATGTACCTGTGGGATGGAGGGACACGAGGGTCATTTTCATTCCGCAAGCAGGAAAACTCTACCACACGAAGGTGAAAGATTTTCGTCCTATTGGTCTGTCATCCTTTATGGTGAAGACTCTTGAGAGGTTGATAGAAACATATCTGAGGGTAAAAATCCCTGGAGATCGCCTGTCGCGGCAGCACCATGCATATAGTAAAGGCAAATCCACTGAAACAGCCCTTCACGACCTAGTCGGCTACATAGGAGGTTCTCTCGCTGTCAAGGAATATACAATGGCAGCATTTCATGCCATTGAAGGTGCTTTTAATAATGTAAAACCGACTTCAAAAATAAAGGAGCCGGAGTTTCTAGGCATCAACTCTACCGTAAGAAAGTTTTCTAATAACTTACTTACTACAATATGCATTACGACAGGCTTGAGATCTGTGGATCTATAAAACATGGGTCAGCAGAGGAAATCTTCAAGAAGGTGTACTGTCTTCCTTACTTTGGAAAACAGCCATTTACAATAGATTATTGTGTAAAATTGGTTGCATATGCTGATGAAGTGGCAACTGCGGTCAGGGGAAAGTTTCCCAGCACTCTATGAGATATACTTCAGGAAGGTCTACGTGCAACAGCAAAGTGGGCTACCGAAAGTGGTCTAGGTATGATTCCGTGCAAGACAGAAGTAGTTCTTTTCAGAAGGAGATACAAGTTGCATACAGTGGCACCTGTCTTCTTGGGAGGAAAGAATGTTTCATTTACAAAAAGCGCAAAATATCTGGGTGTTTTGCTGGACAGGAAATTGAACTTCAAATCCAACATTTTGAAAAGGGTAGGAAAGGCAACTATTGCCTTTCCTACCAAAGCGCCATTGGCAAAAGTTGGGGGTTTAGACCGCGTGTTATGCATTGGGTATAGTCTGCTGTTGTCAGACCTATAATGCTATATGGTGTTATGGTCTGGTGGACGGCGCTTCAAAAGTTCACCTACTGCTTAATACTTCACCGGATCCAAAGGATGGCATGTTTGTGCATCACAACCGCACTGAGGACGACACCATCTGATGCACTGAAATTAATGCTACATCTTATGCCTCTGGATATTGTGGCTAGACAAAATGCTGCGACCTCTACCGTGAGGTTAAGGGAGCTTTCTCATTGGTCATGTGGCGGCTACGGACACTGGGTTATCCTTGATACAATATCCGATGTTTCAGGCAGTGTGGATTGCACCCTACCTGAGCCACTTTTTGATAAAAATTACTGTACCACTATTCCTGATAGAATCGATTGGAACTATGATATCCCTGGCAACAGAAGTTACATCGAATTCTATACGGATGGTTGCAAACTAAACGACCAGGTGGGCTTTGGGGTGTGCTCTAAAGATCTAGAAGTGGTCATGTCGAAAAGGTTACCCGACCATACACACTGCAGTGGTGTGTATCAAGCGGAGATCTATGAAATTAAGGAAGTGATGGAATGGCAAAGATATAATACCATTACGACGATTGGCATAAATATCTTCTCTGACAGCCAGGCAGACATTAAATCCCTGGTGAACGTATTTCTGTCTCAACAAAATGGCTGAACAGTTCAAAATTCTGGTTGCCGGACCACAGAGATATCCCAGGGAATTGTAAAGCGGATGAGCTTGGGAGACTGGGAACTACCCTACACATTCCAGGGATACTGGAATCTGTGGGTATGCCTCTAGCGACATATAAGTTAAGTTTTCGGGGCCTGGCCCGAAGGACAACAAATAACAGATGTTTACAAAGAGGGAGCTGTGAGCATTCCAAAATTATGTGGCCTGTTCTAGACTTGGAGAGGTATACCGCTTTGCTGCGATTGGCTAGAACAGACGTCTCAGGCATTGTTTCCGTTATAACAGGTCACTGTCTAATCGGAAAACATGCTGACAGACTGAAGTTTGCCAGCAACGACTTTTGCAGAAGCTGTGAGGACATCCAAGAAGAAGAGACTATAGAACACCTTCTGTGTGTGTGTCCCGCACTTGCAGCCAGAAGGAGTTCCACTTTAGGATCTCATTTCTTTGAGAAACTGTCTGATTTAGCGGATGTAAACTTTCGCAAGTTATTGGGCTTCTTAAAGCGATCTGGATGGTTCAACGGTAGATACTACAAGGCATTTTCCTTCTTCTGTTCCTGTGGTATCACAATGGACGAAAACGTCTTAGTGAGGCTGATGGCAGACTGCCGCTAAAACCTAACCTAGCCTAACTTCTTTGAAGTTACCACTTACATTTAGTGGACACCTTACCGTATACGTTATGTACGACTTTATAGTAGCATTAAACATACGCACCCATGTACTTATATTTTAAACACAAGTTTCTACTTAATTTTCCTTCATACAAAATTTTTATAGCTAATAAATAAATTAATAATTTATTACAGGTAAATACCATCACATGACCCTAGTACTAAGGTAAGATTTTAAACTCATGAAAACTATATATAAAGGATTTAGGCTGATGCACTATACAATGGAAAAACCAACTACGTAAATTAGGTTATTACTCAAAATTAGTTATTCCAATAATAATGCGTCTTATACATTATTCATTTGAAAACCATTTTACACAAAAAACTCACTTTTACGTCGATACTAAAACTCCAAGAAAAAGAGCAAAATTTGATGTTTTTATAAATTTTCATTCATATCGAAACCCACTCACCTTATCCATCCATCAATTTAATTGTTGAGTACTAATTCTTCAGAAAACTTTGAAGTTTTGGACTTTAGTTGAAATGCCCTCAGTACTTAGCCCCTTCATCACCATTATCAGAAATGATTGTGGGGAGAAAGTTCGTGCTATAGAAAAATTAAAATCAGTGGCGTTGCATTACACATCGACATAGTGGCCAACGCCATCATCATCGCCATCACCATCATAGCCATCACCATTAAGGGAATGTTTTATTATAATTTTCTTAATGGGTGTGGTTGGTCACTTGAAATTTACCCCATATAACTTTTTAACATGGCTCGACATGACTGCCCTTTCACTGTTTTGCCTTTTTGGCAACTGGTGAGGATAGGGCGAGGAAGTTTCCTTAGTCTAGCCGGAAATTAGATTTCCCACGAAATACGAAAAATATTTTGGATTTTGTATCAAACAGGTAGGTGTGTCCGTTAATATTTTGCTCAATTAAAATGATAGCATCAATAGAATTTGATAATTTGATCCAATGGGAAATCAACAGTTCTCTCTTTGGGGTTTATAGAATTACGCCAAAGCGTAATTCCACACCTATTATGTCCCAAAAAAAGGTGGCACTAATTTTATTAATAAATTTCATTTAGGCGTATTAGAAAAAATAAAAAGATTGTTAAATAGGATTATTATTTTGGAGAGAAAAGACACTCAGAGAAATAAGTCTGCTGTAATCAGCAAACATTGCTTATTTGCTATTAGGAATATGTTCGTAATTGTGTCAACAAACTTGGCATGGTGAATGAGGACACGTATATCATAGCTCCACAAGGAGATCTGAAAAGAGTCTCAGACAATCTGCGAACGAGACCGATTCAAGATAAGATCTTCTGGATAAGCATTACAAGCAGAGAAGATGGGGAGGCGGGTGCTGTGTTTGAAGACTGGAAGGAGTTGGAGGCAATTGAATACATCATATATGTAAGTGGTGCGGGAGATGGGATCGTAGCCTCCACTTTAACCAACCATCAGCAATCGCCCATTCCCAAAACTCTATATAGCTGATATGTGGCCCGATTGATACAACAATAGATGAATGAATGATTTTGACCGACAGGGATATAATGGACCTCAAATGATGTAGGTATTTAAAGCGAAATATGAATCTGAAATGGGGTTGAGAGTTTGCCTCAAAAACTGATGAATCGATTTTCTTGAAATGTTCACACTTGGTGTAGAATGGTCCTTCGGTGAAAATAGGGTACATAATCTTGCGATATTTGACCCTTATATTCAAAAACACTGCAGATGGGCACGGCGTTTCAATCGGAATTTTGACTGCACCTTATAGTAAGCTAGGAGGCTCTCGTAGCGTAAAGGTAAGCATGTCCGCCTATGACGTTGAATAACCGGGTTCGAATCTTGTTAAGTTATAGTCCAATTCGGACCATTATTGAATGCTGAACATTGTAGAAGTCATTGTGTAATATTTCAGTCCATTCAGATAAGAATTACGCCTTGTAGGGGCTCATGAAGCAAAATCGGGAGATCGGTTTATACGGTAGCTGTAATAAACTATAGATCGATTCAGACCGTATCGGACACGTATGTCGGAGGTCATGGGGGAAGCTGTTGGACAAAGTTTCTGCCAAATCTGATGATAATTGCGCTCTGTACAGGCTCAAGAAGGCATGATCCCAGACCGGTTTATATGGCAGCTATATCAGGTTATGAACCGATTTGAACCATACTAAACACACTTGTTGAAAGTGATACCAACACACCACGTGCAACATTACAGCAAAATCGAATAAGAGTTGCGCCCTCTAGTGGCTCAAAAAGTCACGATCCAAGATCGGTTTTTATGGCAGCTACACCAGGTTGTGAACCGATTTGAACCATACTTAGCACCGTTGTTGACAGTCATAACAAACTAGAATTGAGCCCTCTAGAGGCTCAAAAATTCAAGACCCACAATCGGTTTACATGGCAGCTATATCAAAACATGGAACGATTTGGCCCATTTACAATCCCGACCAACCTAGACCAAGATGGGGTTATATGGCAGCTAATCAAAACATGAACCAATTTGGCCCATTTACAATCCCAACCGACCTACACTAATAAAAAGAATTTGTGCAAAATTTCAAGCGGCTAGCTTAAGACAGACGGACATGGCTAGATCGACTTAAAATGTCATGACGATCAAGAATATATATTATTGGGTTGCCCAAAAAGTAATTGCGGATTTTTTAAAAGAAAGTAAATGCATTTTTAATAAAACTTAGAATGAACTTTAATCAAATATACTTTTTTTAGACTTTTTTTCCAAAGCAAGCTAAAAGTAACAGCTGATAACTGACAGAAGAAAGAATGCAATTACAGAGTCACAAGCTGTGAAAAAATTTGTCAACGCCGACTATATGAAAAATCCGCAATTACTTTTTGAGCAACCCAATACTTTATGGGGTCTCTGACGCATCTTTCGAGGTGTCACAAACAGAATGGTGGAGGGAATAAAAACGAATTTGATATCCAATTGAAAAACCATGTGTTTGGGGGTCCGCCCCACCTCAAAATACCTCCCTTATCAGACGTCTTTACCTACCATCATCTTCCCCGCATGCCCTACACATGCTATCACTTGCCGCACCAATTTTACATAGGTGAGCTCGTAGTCCGATGTGTCCTGTTATGATACCAATAGCTATACGACGTCCTTCTTGCTTCCTACCGACCGTTTCGCTGTTCCACAATGTTGCATGCGCCCACTCCCTTAACTTGGACTACGTTGACCCGAAAGTCTTCGTGTTAACCAAGTTTATTCACGGCAGTCCTCTGGCCTTCACCGCCATATCGTCTGCCCTATCATTTCCCCTTACTCCGTGATAGCCCGGCAACCAAACGATGGTGATTTTGCCATCCTCAAAGAAGGCGTTACTCTCCTTCTTACACTGCAAGACTATTCGTGACCATACCGTCCTGGTTGTTATTGCCCTTATGGCAATTTTACTGTCGATAAAGATGTTCACACTCGACGTCCTCGTGTTAGTACCACACAACTTCACGTAATACGTGAAGTTGTGTGGATTATGGTCAGGCAGTCTAAAACAGATCTCAGTCCCTGAGTTCTCAATGTAAACCCCCAGGCCCACTATGTCGTGACATATAGGTCTCACATAAATTCTATTTGAGAGTAGAGCACGAAGCTTATAGTTACTTTAAGGCCCTAGGGTCTGGGTGGGTACCCCGCTTCCAAAATATCCCCTAAACCGGAAAATGTACCAATACGGTAATATACGATTCAAGAGAAAGGCATTTGGGAGTAGAGTACAAATTTGCCCAGGAACCGAGCAGGGGCAAACTTCTCACACATCAATCAGTGCTTTCCGATTGGAGTTTAAACTCAATGATAAGGGTCCTATTTTATAGCCGACTTCTCCTTGGGAACAATTTTTTATATGACTATGCACAGCATGGTGCCTTGCAAATGTCGCCAGCATTAAGAGGGGACATTCCCAACGTTCTAGCCCTGATTTGAACGCAAGCATTCAACGTCATAGGCGAACATAGGCTACAAGGGCAGGAATTCGATATCCACATTCAGGGAGAAGATATTAGAGAGTTGAAGAAGACACAGCGGAGCGGGCCCGGTGTGGATAGTTATTGGGTTGCCCAAAAAGTAATTGCGGATTTTTTAAAAGAAAGTAAATGCATTTTTAATGAAACTTAGAATGAACTTTAATCAAATATACTTTTTTACACTTTTTTTCTAAAGCAAGCTAAAAGTAACAGCTGATAACTGACAGAAGAATGAATGCAATTACAGAGTCACAAGCTGTGAAAAAATTTGTCAACACCGACTATATAAAAAAAACCGCAATTACTTTTTGGGCAACCCAATATAAATGTAAATGTTAAAAAGTTAAAGGAAAAAATAAATATTTTTAATAAATTTCTTTCTTAATTTCTTCTTATAGTTATTTATTACACTTGAAATCCCTTAGTTGGCCTGTACGAAACCCCCGCAAAGAAACTTTTTTTGCATACATCACTTTAAAACTTTTCTCCTATTCTGTGGCATGTTTTGGTTTCGTTTTTGTTTTACATAAAATATCTTTACGAATTTATCAGGGCACGTGTATGTGCTGCATTCTTTTTATTTACAAAGCAAAAAGTCCATGATCGTAAAACGCTTAATCCCATTTATATGGTAAAAAGATGGGCAAATATAAACACCGTCCCGTAACGGGAGATGGAAAACTTTGCCAAACAATGAGCTTGAATTATGGCAGCGGCAAAAGTAAAAGCAACAGAGACCAAGACCACGACCATTCACAGAAAGGGAAGATGGTGCCGCAGGAGTCGCAGCAACTTTGGGGATTAGTTAAATCATCATCAATCATATTCAGTGATTCATTGATTGAGTTTGTAAATTGTGGCCCTCAGCGCTATGGTTTCCTATTTTGCCTTGATGTTATTACCGTCGATATTTATGTCTTCCGTCATTTGGGTTTCTCGCTCTCTGTGGTCGCTGTAATCGAAGCTTGTGTCGCAAAGGAGCCAGGCGCCAAAACATCAAGTGTTTGTTCTGAAGCCCAGCAGCGCGTGAATCTAAGGTGGCAAGGACGCAGACAGCGACAACGACAATATTTTTGTACATCAATTCGGAACTGTCGGAAAACGCTGAAGGTGATTATTATGCGAATGATGTTTAGCTTTCAAAGGGTATTTTGGGACGTACGTTATTGAATATTTTACAGAAAAACAGATAAATATACAGGGGATGAATACTTTAATGGCCATGATTGTAGTTAAAAGCTTCAAAGGAAAACATTTCGAAACCAGAGGGTTAGAGTGAACCAAAAAATTAAAATAAGGGTTTAAACAGTGAGAGGAATCTTTTCCTATATATATAGGTTTCATAAAATAGGTCACAAATAAATTTTTAAAAAATCTTTAAAAAATTGATGATTGAAAATACGGACAATAATCCTACAGAGAAATTTGTATCAAAATTGCATCGCACAGCTTGCCTTACTATTGGGGGTTCTTTGCTGTGCTACTCTTTGAATAGAAAACATTGAACAAAATGGTCTATGACATGCAATGGAATCTCAATAAGTTCTATAGTGTCATAAAACTTGCCTTTTTATACCCACCACCGAAGGATGAAGGTTATTCGTTTTGTCATTCCGTTTGTAACACATCGAAATATCCATTTCCGACCCTATAAAGTATATATTGTGTTGCCCAAAAAGTAATTGCGGATTTTTCATATAGTCGGCGTTGACAAATTTTTTCACAGCTTGTGACTCTGTAATTGCATTCTTTCTTCTGTCAGTTATCAGCTGTTACTTTTAGCTTGCTTTAGAAAAAAAGTGTAAAAAAAGTATATTTGATTAAAGTTCATTCTAAGTTTTATTAAAAATGCATTTACTTTATTTTAAAAAATCCGCAATTACTTTTTGGGCAACCCAATATATTCTCGATCAGCGTAAAAATCTAAGACGATATAGACATGTCCATCCGTCTGTCTGTTGAAATCATGCTACAGTCTTTAAAAATAGAGATATTGAGCTGAAATTTTGCATAGATTCTTTTTTTGTCCTTAAGCAAGTTATGTTCGAAGATGGGCTTTATCGGCCTATATCTTGATATAGCCCCCATATAGACCGATCCGCCGATTTAGGGTCTTAGGCCCATAAAAGCAACATTTATTATCCGATTTTGCTGAAATTTGGGACAGTGAGTTGTGTCAGGCCCTTGACATAATTTGGCCCAGATCGGTCCAGATTTGGATATAGCTGCCATAAAGACCGATCCGCCGATTTAGGGTCTTAGGCCCATAAAAGCAACATTTATTATCCGATTTTGCTGAAATTTGGGACAGTGAGTTGTGTTTAGCCCTTCGACATCCTTTTCTAATTTAGCTCAGATTGGTTCAGATTTGGATATAGCTACCATATAGACCGATCTCTCGATTTAAGGTTCTGGGCCTATAAAAGCCGCATTTATTATCCAATTTTGCTGAAATTTGGGGCAGTGAATTAAGTCCCCCGACATCCTTCTCTAATTTAGCTCAGATCGGTTCAGATTTGGATATAGCTGCCATATAGACCGATCTCTCGATTTAAGGTTTCGGACCCATAAAAGGCGCATTTATTGTCCGTTGTCGCCGAAATTCGGAACAGTGAGTAAGGTTAAGGCCTTCGACATTCTTCTTCAATTTGGCTCAGATCGGTCCAGATTTTGATATAGCTGCCATTTAGACAGATATTTCGATTTAAGGTTTTGGGGCCATAAAAGGCGCATTTATTGTCTGATTTCGCCGAAATTTGGGACAGTGAGTTGTGTTAGGTTCTTCAACATTTTTCTGAAGCTTTCCCAGAATCGGTCCAGATTTGTATATAGCAGCCATATAGCCATAGAATTTGGTCATCTGTAAACCGATTCTCTCGAAATTTGGCAGGAGGAACTATCGACATTTCATAGAAATCGGTGCAGATGTAGATATAACTCTCTTATATATACTGCCCGATTTTCACTTCAAGAGCCACTGCAATCGCATTTATTGACCAATCGTCGCAAAACTTCGCACAACGCTTTCCTTGACGACTTCGTCAATGTCTGTAAAGTTTGCTCGAAATCGGTTCAGATTTAGATATAGCTCCCATATATATTTTCGTCCGATTTTCAGTAATATAGCAATAAAATGGTCATATGTTAACCGATTCTCTAGAAATTTGGCAGGAACGATTTTCTCTTGGCTCTTGACATTTTGTGAATTTCATGGAAATCGGTTTAAATTTAGGTACTTACTTACTTACTTTACTTAAATTGGCTATGACAGAATATTTGTTCTACTAGCCGAACGTAGAATAGCGTTCCAAGCGCCTCGATCTTCGGCGCTCGTTCTAAAATCTCTGACATCAAGTTTCGAGGTGTCTCGCGCAACTTGATCGTTCCATCGGGCTTTTGGTCTTCCCGGTTTGCGTGTACCACCATGTTTGCCTTCAAAAGACTTCTTTGCTGGAGCTTCTTCATCCATTCTGACAACATGCCAACACAGCCATTGTATTTTGATGCGAGTAACTATGCTACCGTCGTCGTGCAGCTCGTGGTTCATACGTCGCCCATATTCTCCGTTAACGCAAATTGGTCCATATATTCTACGAAGAATCTTTCTCTCAAATACTCCAAGCATTGCCTCATCTGCTTTCACAAGTACTAATGCCACAGAACCATATAACAGCACGGGTAGTATCTGTGTCTTGTATAGTGTAGTCTTCGTCTGTCAAGAGGTGGCCTTGTTTCTAAACTGCTTACTAAGTCCAAAGTAGCATCTGTTTGCCAGTACTATTCTTCGCTTTATCTCAAATCTGGTGTCATTCGTTTCTGTTACGGCGGTGCCGCATTGATAGGCCCCAATTGTCTCATTGACTTTTGGTTTTAATCTTTCACACAGTACGGGGAGGAGACTTATTCCTCTGTAGTTGGCACATTCCGTCTTGTATCCTTTCTTGTGTGTGCTGAGGTTCCAATCATTGGGTTTGCGTTCTTCTGGCCAGATTGCGCAGACAAGCTGATGCATACGCCTTATCAGTGTGTCGCTTGCGGTCTAAAAATAGTTCAGCGGGTAACCCCTCGGCTCCTGCTGCCTAGTTGTTCTTTAGTCGGGTCACTGCTACTTGAACCTCATTTTGACTAGGAGGTAAACATTCTATACCATCATCAGGGATTGGTTCTGCGGTATCCTCTTCGCCGCCAACGTCGAACACTAGCAGCTGGGTAAAATGTTCTTTCCATATCCTCAGCATGTTATCTGTGTCAGTTACCAGATTTAGATATAGCTCTCATATATGTATATCGCCCGATTTTCAATTCTAGGATTACTGCAAGCACATTTATTGACCAATGTTGTCAAAATTGTGCACAACGCTTTCCTCGGCACATTAGCTGAGAAGTTTGTTCGAAATCGGATCAGAGTTAGATATAGCTCCCATATACATGTTCGTCTGATTTTGGGTAAAGTTCCATAATGTTGTAATTTGTCAACCGTAGTTATTAAAGTTTGAACATATTTGCTCGAAATTTGATACGGAATGTTTAATTACCCATCTGAAAACATCCGAGGTCAATCAAAATTGGTTCAGAATTGGATATTGCTCCCTTATTGTACAACCCTATGGTTGGTGTAGGTTATTATACAGTCTGCACCGCCCGACTTTTACCCTTCCTTACTGGTTTATTTATATAGACTACATGTTATAAATGTTCACAAACTTCTTGTGTTATACAAAAAGTCTTAACACTTTTCCTATTGCTTTGTAAAAACATTTAACTGACTACGACTCGGCAAACAATTTCAATGCATATCTATTTGCAAACTTCATACCACCTCTAGTATTTGTGCAAAACAATTCTCATTTTTTAATTTTGCAACTTTCAAAGTTGATTTTCTTTTTAGCCTGCTTTAGCACCAAAGAGAAAAAGAAATAAAATAAAAAAATATTTCCAAGCAAATTGAACAAAGTTTCGAGTAGTTCACTCCAACATAAGTGATAATAATTTTTCTGCTGTTTTGAGTCAAAAGAAAAAAGTTTTCTTCTGCCTTTAGAAAGTGGGTGTGAAAGCAAGAAGGTTCCCACGAAGTTGTTAATAAGTATCTGTAAAGTTTTGCTTTGCTACCTCTATAATCTACAAGATAATCGACCATGGAGAGTAGAGAAAGTGATTAAAATTTCTTTCATTATTTATTAGCTGCTACCGAAGAATACATAACATGAAAATGCTGTAGATTACTTTTTGTGGAAAAAAAAGTTTACTAATAAAAGCGTGATAAGTTCAGCTGGGCTGGATCTTGGAAACCAACCACCATGGATTCTGCTAAAAATTTTTAAAATATAAATTTAGTTGAAGGACGTATTTTTATACTTCACCATACTTCAGTCAAACTAGCAAAAATTAAAGTTTCTAGGAACCGAACAAGGATGATCAAGTGACCGGTTTACATAACCGTACTTGGCACAGAAGTCGTAATAGAACACCGCATGCCAAATCGGACGAAAATTGCGGCTTGTAAGGCTCAAAGAAGACAAATCGGAAGATCGGTTTATATGGGAGCTATATCAGGTTATAAACCGATTCGGACCGTACTTGGTACTGTTGTTGGAAGTCATAGCAGAACACTACATGCAAAATTTCTGCTAAGTGGAACAAAAAGTGAGGCTTCCAGGGGCTCAAAAAGTCAAATCGGGAGATCGGTTTATATGGGAGCTATATCCAAATCTGAACCCATATGGCCCATTTGCCATCCCCAACGACCTACATCGATAGTAAGTATCTGGGCAATATTTCAGGTGCGTTCGATCGCTATCGTGATTTCGACAGACGGACGGACATGGCAAGATCGACTCAGAACCAGTGTTGCCACTCAAGAAAGTTATTTTCTACCAAAATTTAAGAAAAAATTCCACCAAAACCGACTAAACGCTACCAAATGTACTTCAAGCCAAAAATGCGGTATATTTTTTTATTTATAGAATTCTTGAATGCATAAAAATCGTATTTTATCCCGATTGGGAACATATGTAAATACGCATTTACTGTCTATTTTCGCCGTAACAGTGAGACGCATGGACCCCTCAACATCTGAATATGGACCAGATCCAACAAGATTTGTATTTTGGTGCATTTAGCCCTATGGTGTACTTGAGGAGGATGAGACCTCAATCTACACAGATGGCTCCAAGATGGAGTCAGGGACTGGATTGAGGGTCTACTCTGATGCACTCAATATTAGTATGACTCAGAGACTGCCAAGGGTACGGTCTTTCACTCAGAGGTCCGTGCCATTGCAGTAGCAGCAAGAGAAATTATGGCAAGGGACCGCCCTAGAAACTCAAAATATATGTGGACAGTATGGCGGCGATCAAGGCCTTGGGGTCGAGAATGGTGAGGTCGAGATGCGTGGCGGACTGTTTTGAATCCCTGGATAGGCTCCGGGCCCAGGATGTGACGCTGACATGGGTTCCTGGTCATGAGAGGGCGGACGAGTGGGCCAAGAGGGGTTCGTCTGCGTCGGGCGACGCAGTAATTGGTCTTGCCTACGTGCCATTTGTCGAGCTACTGAACACGGTAGGGGGGATGGCCCGGGCGGCGTCGGTGGCGCGGTGGACACAGTAGATGGTTGCCGGACTGCGAAGACGCTATGACGAGTGCCCCAGGAGGGGTTCGTCTGCGTCGGGCGAAGCAGTAATCGGTCTTGTCTACGTGCCATTTGTCGAGCTACTGACCACGGTAGGGGGAATGGCCCGGGCGGCGTCGGTGGCGAGGTGGGACACAGTAGATGGTTGCCGGATTGCGAAGGCGTTATGGCTGGTCATCGACCGGGAAAGGACGAGGGAATAGCTGGCGTGCGATAAGAAGTCGATGAGTACTTTGACAGGGGTCATAACCGGACAATATGCCCTTGGCCACATGGCGGCGCGCAAGGGGATACCTCGATGAGGATGAGGAGGAGACTATTGAGAAATTGCTTTGTTCTAGTCCGGGTCTGCAAAGACGTAGACCCTCCTTTCTGGGGAGCTGTTTCTTCAGTGATCTGGGTGAACTTGCGAACGCACCTCTGGTATCTCTACTGGGTTTCCGAAGGGGGTGACACAGGCTCCGGCGTAGGTAGGTCCGTGCTTGCGTAAGGAAGGGCGGTTCTTCACCTCCTGCTCGGGTTTCTCCGCTCTTCCTGTCTTTTTCTGTCTTTTTATACCCTCCACCATAGGATGAGGGTATACTTATTTCGTCATTCTGTTTGTAACACCTCGAAATATGCGTCTGGACCCCATAAAGCATATATATTCTTGATCGTCATGTTATTTTAAGTCGATCTAGCCATTTCCGTCCTTCCGTCTGTCTGTCGAAAGCACGCTAACTTTTGAAGGAGTAAAGCTAGCCGCTTGAAATTTTGCACAAATTCCTTTTTTTAGTGTAGGTCGGTTGGGATTATAAATCGGCCAAATCGGTTCATGTTTTGATATAGCTGCCATGTGAACCGATCTTGGGTCTTGAATTCTGGAGCCTCTAGAGGATGCAATTCTCGTCCGATTTGACTGAAATTTTGCACGTGGTGTTTTGGTATCACTTCCAATAACTGTGCTAAGTATGATTCAATTCGGTTCATAATATGGTATAGCTGTTATATAAACCGATCTTGGATCTTGACTTCTTGAGCCAATAGAGGGCGCAATTCTCATCCGATTTTACTGAAATTTTGCACGTAGTGTTTTGGTATCACTTCCAACAACTGTGCTAAGTATAACTCAATTCGGTTCATAATCTGGTATAGCTGTGATATAGGGTGATTTTTTTGAGGTTAGGATTTTCATGCATTAGTATTTGACAGATCACGTGGGATTTCAGACATGGTGTCAAAGAGAAAGATGCTCAGTATGCTTTGACATTTCATCATGAATAGACTTACTAACGAGCAACGCTTGCAAATCATTGAATTTTATTACCAAAATCAGTGTTCGGTTCGAAATGTGTTCATTCACCGTAACGTTGCGTCCAACAGCATCTTTGAAAAAATACGGTCCAATGATTCCACCAGCGTACAAACCACACCAAACAGTGCATTTTTCGGGATGCATGGGCAGTTCTTGAACGGCTTCTGGTTGCTCTTCACTCCAAATGCGGCAATTTTGCTTATTTACGTAGCCATTCAACCAGAAATGAGCCTCATCGCTGAACAAAATTTGTCAAAATTTGAACACATTTCGAACCGAACACTGATTTTGGTAATAAAATTCAATGATTTGCAAGCGTTGCTCGTTAGTAAGTCTATTCATGATGAAATGTCAAAGCATACTGAGCATCTTTCTCTTTGACACCATGTCTGAAATCCCACGTGATCTGTCAAATACTAATGCATGAAAATCCTAACCTCAAAAAAATCACCCTATATAAACCGATCTTGAATCTTGACTTCTTGAGCCTCTAGAGGGCGCAATTTTCATCCGATTTGGCTGAAATTTAGCATGAGGTATTTTGTTATGACTTCCAATAACTGTGCTAAGTATGGCGTAAATCGGTACAGAACCTGATATAGCTGCCAAATAAACCGATCTGGGATCTTGACTTCTAGAGCCTCTAGAGGGCGCAATTCTTATCCGATTTGGCTGAAATTTTGTACAACGCTTTCTCTCGTGACCTTAAACATACGTGTCAAATATGGTCTGAATCGATCAATCGCTTGTTCTTTTTATTCGTGTATAACCTCACATTTTCCTTTTTGTTCCCCTTTCTTTATCTCTATCTCCCTCTCTCTCTCTAGAGAGATATCACAATGGGCCAATGTGGCCTTCGAGTAAATTCACCTTTTGTGGGCGAAGCATTCAACCCAACCTAACCTAGCCCTATTTTCCGATTGAAGGCATTGAACACACAACAGCCGCATTTTTTACTCATAATTTACAAAATTTGGACTTAATCCCTTGACACTCGTACCAGAGTACAACAGCAAGCCACCTTAAAAATAAGTGCACATGGTAGACATGCAGCGAATGGCAAGCTCACACCTTATACCAGCATTCGTTGTTGACTCTTACAGACTCTCAACGAACAAAACAGAAATTCTCCTTAAAATTCGTTGAGCTATTTAAGTGTTTTTGCTGTTGAGCATAAAATGGTTCCTAGTCGTATTTTACATTTTGAGCAATACTCACGAGGCCTCACAATGACCACTACTACATAGAAGACACACACACACACAGCTACCGTTCAAAGTTGTGAGAGATGAAATTAATTTGCGTGTTTTGTAATGGCAGTAAGTCTGTCACTTTTGTACAGACGAAGACAGACAGACAGAACATACGTCACTGACGAAATCAATTCTGATGCAAAAATAAAAAAAGAAAGTACAAAAAAAAAAAAAAAAATTGCGGAGTATATCCACGCCGCTCAAATGAGACATAATTCCTCTGCTTGTTTTGGCTTTCTATGGCACTCATCTTAGTGGTGTTTATTTGCAAACAACACACGATGTCCTTCGATCAAAATTTAAATCTCATCCACTGAACGATTACTAAGACGTTTGCGCATCTTTCATTCTATTGTATTTGTGCGTGTGTTTCTAGCTAACTTTGTTTTTATGTGGCTTGCGATACAGACAATTGCTTTTGTCAAAGTGGCCTTTGAGTGCCAGATTTTGGGTCTCATGCAGTTATCTGACTCGTACCAGTTATAGTCAATATAAAAACTTTATCATTGCAGAGATCAGAGCTTTTTCTCTGAGATTTAAAAGAGTGAGACCTCTAAACAGTATAAGGCCCACGACATCCATGTGTTTATTCTGCAGTATAAACAAATACGCAGTGGCGATAAGAAGTGAAATAATTTTAAGTTATTCCCGACGATTTTTGACTTGATATATGTATGTTGGCAAAACCTATCAAATATATGATATCAGCCTAGCAACTATCCAAGAGAATAAAAACCTACCAATTTTGTTAGCAACCTACCAAAAAGGGTAAAACTGCTCAGAACGTCGAGACGAATATTTCGAGGTGTTACGGAATGACTAGATTAGTAAACCCCCATTCTATGGTGGTGGGAATAAAAATAATTTTTTGTTTTCAAAGTTTCATGCATTATTGGCGTACCGGCATGCTATATGCGGCGCGACGGATCATACGCCACAAAGCCCTTCCTTGTGGACGGTTTGGTCGTTGTTTTCTAGAAATTGGATCTCTGGGCTGTAGTTACACCGCCCATCTCTCGCACTGTAGTTGATGTCGATGACGAATTGATTGTCATGACATTTTTCACCGATCTAGCGATGTCCGCCCGATGTACACTCGATCCGAGGAGCGAACATAGATTCGGATCATTGCCTTATTACAGCAAAGGTTTGTACCTATCTGAACATGGCGAGAAAAGTACCATCTGACACTGCACGGAAGCTGGACATTGAAAAGTTGCAAGCACAACAAAGGGCAACGACGTACTCCACTCGACTGGCCCAACTGCTTGGTGAAAGCACTCTTTGTCCCGACGATATATGGCGCAGAGGCAAACTATTGGCCAATTCATGGAAAATGCCCTAAAATTCGTGCTTGGGTATCGGAAGCCTCCCCCAAGAAACCCATGGTACGATCAAAAATGTCGAAATACTACTGAAGCCAAGAACGGGGCATATAGAGTAACCCTGCAATCAGTAGCAACGCGCCAAACGAAGGAGAGGTATCTGCAGAAAAGACAGAAACGTCTATTCCGAAGAAAAAAGAAGAAAATGAAAAGACGTGAGTATGAGTGAATTAAAATGTACACTAGTATGAATGAAGTCCGGAAATTCCATCAAAAAATCAAACATCAAACCGATGGCTTTTGTGCAGGCACATCCTCCTGCAGAGACAAAGAAGAAAATCTGGTAACTGATACAGATAGTGTGCTGAGGATATGGAAAGAACATTTACGGCTAGTGTCCGATGTTGACGACGAAGGGGATACCGCAATACCTATCCCTGAGGATGGTATAGAATGTCGACCTCCTAGTCAGAATGAGGTCCAAGTAGCAGTGACCCGACCGAAGAACAACAAGGCAGTAGGAGCCGATATGTTGCCCACTGAACTAGTTAAGACCGAAAGCGACACGCTGATAAGGCGTATGCATTAGCTTGTCTGCGCGATCTGTTTGGAAGAAATTTGTGTCCTATCAATGCGGATTTAGACCTGGTAAATCCAACCTTGACTGGATATTCACACTGCGACAAAGACCCGAGAAGGACAAATCGACTCCTATCATCTCTTTGTAGACTACAAAGGCGTTTTCGACAGTTCAAGGGTATTTCAAGCTTTGTCTGAGTTTGGTATTCCTGTAAGATTAAAAAGATTCTGCAGGTTGACACTTGCTGATACCATACCGCTCCGGACCATTTAATACGAAATGAGGTTTTAGACCAGGAAACAGCCTATCGTGTGATCTCTCTTTAATCTGCATATCCTACGAGATGCAGATGTGAATATATATAGCACACTACTCTCAAGATAACAAATGCCACTTGCCTATGCCGACGACATCGATAATCGGTCGGTCACCGTAAGCAGTAAGTGCAGCCTTTGAAAGAATCCAAAGAGAGTCAGTCAAAATGGGTCTGGCAGTAAATGTAGATAAGACAAAATGAGCAGGTTAAGTTCGAAGACGGGCAATATCGGAATATATCTTGATATAGCCCCCATATAGACCGATCCGCCGATTTAGGGTCTAAGGACCATAAAAGTCACATTTATTATCTGATTCTGTTGAAATTTGGTAAAGTGAGTTGTGTTTGGCCAGACGACATCCTTTTCCAATTTGGCCCAGATCGGTTAAGATTTGGATATAGCTGCCATATAGACCGATATCCCGATTTAAGGTTTTTGGCCCATTAAATGCGCATTTATTATCCGATGTCGCCGAAATTTGGGGCAGTGAGTTAAGTTAGGCCCCTCGACTTCTTTCTGCAATATGGCACAAATCGGTTCAGATTTGGATATAGCTGTCATATAGACAGATCTCTCGATTTAAGGTCTTCGGCCCATAAAAGGCGCATTTATTGACTGATGTCGCCTAAATTTGGAACAGGGAGTTGTGTTAGGTCCTTCAATATTCTTCTTGAATTTGGCTCAAATCGGTCCAGATTTGGGTATAGACCGATCTCTCGATATAAGGTTTTGGGCCCATAAAATACGTATTTATTGTCAAATTTGGGACAGTGAGTTGTGTGAGACCCTTCGACAGCCCTCTTCAATATGGCCCATGGATCGGTTCAAATTTGGATATAGCTGCCATATAGACCGATCTCTAGACTTAAAGTCTTGGCCCCATAAAAGGGACATTTATAGTCCGACTTCGCTAAAATTTGACACACTGACTTATATTTCTTTTTCGACATCCGTTTCGTATATGGTTCAGATCGATCTATATTTGGTTATGGCTACCAAACAGAGCAATATTTTGTTCAACAAAATTGAACAATGACTTGTCCCACTCAATGTCCGTGTCGAATATGGTCCAAATCGGACCATATTTGGATAAAGCTGCTATGGGGGCATAAAGTATGCATTTTTCGCCAGATTATGATGAAAAGTGGTTTACATACCCGAGGTGGTCCAAATCAGACCATATTTGGATAAAGCTGCTATGGGGGCATAAAATACGCATTTTTCACCAGATTATGACGAAAAGTGGTTTACATACCCGAGGTGGTGGGTATCCAAAGTTCGGCCCGACCGAACTTCACGCCTTTTTACTAGTTTTTCTTAAAGAATTTTGCCAAAATAATCAATTTTTATAAGAAATCCATTTTAGTACAGAATTAATAAAATATTTGTTTTTATTTACAGGTAATTTTAAAGTCTTCTTTCAACTTAAAACACATTAGAAACAGTAAGTCAAAGTTTATTTCATCAAGTTTTATTATCATTATCTTTAACGGTCGTACATGAATTTTATCAAATGCTTAAATTTTTTCGTCATCAACATTTTTTGTAAAATGCCAAAAAAAAATGCTGGAATTGCAATTAAAATAACATTTCAAAAATAGAATAGCTTGAGAATCTTCAACCTTAACGCTCAACTATTTTGATTTCGTAAGCCCCCCCTCAAGCAAAAACAAAACATAATCTCTTTTTCCACCATTCGATGAAGGCACGTTTTGCGGTAAAAATACTTCATGACTTTTGCAAGCCTACCAGAAAACCAAACGCTTAAACATTTCAAAAGTTTTTTCTCGCACAACTCTCACAGTGTCTGCACATTAAATCGTGCCTTCATGTTCAAAGTTGCTTTGCTTTGCTACACTTCACTGCTGCGGTGGAGAGCATTCATTTGTCAAAATGTTACGCCCAACATACAACAATGGCATGCTGTCGCATAGTGAAATCCTTGGAGGACTCTGCTTGGAAGCAAAAAAAAAAAAAAAAAACCAATGGCCTTGGCATTCCGCGAATTTGCACGCACGACTAAGCCATTTGTCTTTTTTTTCTGTTTGTTTTGTTTTGTTTGTCGCTTACAGCAGAAGCAGCAGCAGCTGAGCTTCGGCAAGGATTATAAAGGATTTTCATTTGGCTTTAAGTATTGCGAAAGCTTAAAATTTTGCACGAAAAATCGTTACGGCGAGCTGCGACCACCCAAGCACCACCTTAACTTTATTTCCTTATTCTGCTGCGGAAGGATTACATTTTACAACAGCTACAAATTACCATTGTAATTGCAATCGAAGCAACTAATTTCTCAAGGACTCATAAAGGATATCAAGTCTTATAAAACACTTCTGCGCCTTTGCTTTGGCAATTCACAAATTCAATGAAATAATTAAGGCCATTTATCATGCGGAGCAGGAAGGTATTGATTACCGGCTTATAATTTAAACAACTTTTTCAACTGTCGGAACTGAAGGCTATGGGAATGGGGCATTAAAGAGGCTAGGAACATTTTTGGAAAATCCAACAATTGCTTTTGTTTGTGCAATCACGAACGGAAAATAATAGAGGAGGAAATATAATTGCCTGCCATTATAGCAAGTAAGAATGGGGCAATAGCTTGTGCTTTTACATGGAATTGATGTACGTTAACGACTAAAAATGAAAAAGTACCATTGGATAGATGCATATGGAATGGAGGATACAACAGAAATGAATTTTTGCAAGGATTTAAAAATCATAGCTAGGGACTAACAAAATTATGTGTTAAGAGAGGAAATTTACTTACCAAATTGATGATGAGAAATGGAGCTGAAAATAAAAAAGGAGATTTTATAGTTTTCATAATGTGATACTAAATTTTGGAAGTTAATTCAGTGAAAAAAATCGTAAAAGTGGTTTCCGAAAGGGAATTTTATCAATACTTAATTTCTATTTTAATTGGGTCAAAATTTCATTCCTATAGTACTTTTTATCAAACGGTCTTTTGTAAGGAAATTTTGGTAAAATTTTATTTCTATAGGAAATTTTCTTCAAATTTCATTTGTATAGAAAATTTTTTTCAAAATTCCATTTCTATTGGAAACTTTTATAAAATTTCATTTCAATGAGAAATTTTGTCAAAATTTAATTTCTTTAGGAAATTTTGTCAAAATTTCATTTTTAATGGAAATTTTGGTCAAAATTTAATTTTATCGGAAATTTTGAAAAATTTTAAATTCTGTAGGAAATTTTGTCAAATTTCATTTCTATAGGAAATTTCGTCAAAATTTCATTTCTCCCTTTTTATACCCACCACCGAAGGATGGGGGTATATTCATTTTGTCATTCCGTTTGCAACACATCAAAATATCCATTTCCGAACCTATAACGTGTATATATTCTTGACCGTCGTAAAAATCTAAGACAATCTAGGCATGTCCGACCGTCTGTCCATCCGTCTGATCCTCTGTCTGTTGAAATCACGCTACAGTCTTTCAAAATAGGGATATTGAGCTGAAACTTTGCACAGATTCTTTTTTTGTCCATAAACAGGTTAAGTTCGAAGATGGGGTATATAGGACTATATCTTGATAAAGCCGCCGTATAGCCCGATCCACCGATTTAAGGTCTTAGGCCCATAAAAGTCACATTTATTATCCGATTTTGCTGAAATTTAAGTTGTGTGAGCCCTTCGGCATCCTTCTTCAATTTGGCCCAGATCGGTCCAGATTTGAATATAGCTGCCCTATAGACCGATCTCGGGATATAAAGTCTTGGGCCCATAAAAGGCGCATTTATTGTGCCAATTTGCCAAAATTTGGGACGGTGAGTTGTGTTAGGACCTTTGACATCCCACTTAAATTTGGCCCGCATCGCTACAGATGTGAATATAGCTGCCATATAGACCGATCTATCGAGTTAAGGTCTTAGGCCCATAAAACGCGCATTAATTGTCCGATTTCGCCATAATTTGGGACAGTGAGTTGTGTAAGACCCTTCGACATCTTTCGGAAATATGACTAAGATCGGTCCAGATTTGGATATAGCTGCCTTATAGACCGATCTCTCGACATCGGGTCTTGCGCCCATAAAAGGCGCATTTATTGTCCGATTTCGCCGAAATTTCGGCCAGTGGGTTGTCTAACATAATTTGGCCAAGATCGGTTCAGATTTGGATGTAGCTGCTATTGTATATAGACCAATCTCTCAATTTAAGGTCTTAGGCCCATAAAAGCCACATTTATTATCCGAATTTGCGACAGTGAGTTGTGATAGGCCCTTCGACATCCATCTTCAATTTGGCCTAGATCGGTCCAGATTTGGATATAGGTGCTATATAGACCGGTCTCTTGATATAGAGTCTTGGACCAATAAAAGGCGCATTTGTTGTCCGATTTCGACGAAATTTGGGACAGGGAGTCGTGTAAGACCCCTCGACATCTTTCTGAAATATGGCCAAGATCGGTCCAGATTTGGATATAGCTGCCATATAGGCCAATCTCTCGATTTAAGGTCTTAGGCCCATATAAGCCGCATTTATTATCCGAATTGGCTGAAATTTGGGATAGTGCGTTGTGTTAGGGTTTTCGACAACCCTTAACTGATCCTTTCTAGATCAGTTAAGATTTGGATATAGCTGTCATATAGATCGATATCTCGATTTAAAGTTTTGGCCCCATAAAAGGCGCATTTATAATTCGATTTCGCCGAAATTTGGTGTTAGTCCCTTTGACATGTCTCTTAAATTTGACCCGGATCGCTCCAGATTTGAATATAGCTGCCATATAGACCGATCTCTCGATTTAAAGTCTTGGGCCCATAAAAACCGCATTACTTGTGCGATTTCGCTGATATTTTGACAAAGTGACTTATGTTAGGCTTTTCGACATCCGTGTGGTATATGGTTCACATCGTTCTATATTTGGATATAGCTACTAAAAAGACCAATATTTTGTTCTACAAAATTGAACAACGACTTGTACTTATTAAACCACTCAATGTCCGTGGCGAATTTGATCCAAATCGGACCATATTTCGATAAAGATGCAATGGGGGCATAAATTATGCATTATTCACCGGATAATGACGAAATGTGGTTTACATATATACTCGAGGCAACCAAAGTTAGGCCCGGCCGAATTTAACGCTTTTTGACTTGTTGTTGTTGGATTAACCAGCTTAGACTAATGAGTTTTAATTTCTTGCTTCTATTTCAAAACAAAACAACAAAAATAGTCTTGTGGTTACACCACAGTAACAAAAATCATTTCTATGGGAAAAATTTTTAAAAATTTCATTTCCATCAAAGGGCCTTTGGCCCTTATTATGTACGTCGACTACGACTGCCGAAAATTCTTTTATTTTGTCGGTATTATGAACAAAATCGAGGTGTTTGCTTTCTTGACAGATGAGCTACTTGCAAGCATCATATATTATAAAAACCAAACAACTTGATTTTGCACATATGTAATTTTTCTAGGAAATTTTTGTCAAAACATCATTTAAGGAAATTTTTTCAAAATTTTTTTTCTATAGAACTTTAATCAAAATAAATTATCAAAATTTCATTTCCATAGGAAATTTTTTCAAAATTTTATTTCCATAGGAAATTCGATTGCGATTTCGTTTCTCTATGAAGTTCGGTAGGTATTTTCTATTTGATGAAAGTATCCTTCCTTGGTGTCCACCTTTTCCCCATGTATGTCTTGAATTCTTGTTCACACTTAAAAATCTTCATTTGTGGTCAGTTGCATAGAGTATCCATTTTGATTGTGGCGTGTTGAAAGTAATTATGGTTTTAGAATTGATGCAATTACACGAGAACCCTTGTGGCACATTCATAGGTGTTAGCAAATGTCGAGGGAATAGAGAAATAAATTTTACCAGCAAAAACACAAAACATAAGGTGGAGAAATAACATGAACACATTCTCTTCCCACAAGGGAAAATTATCAAAGAAAACCACAAATCCATGCATTTTCATATGAATGCACCAACACACATTCGTGACTATAACGTTTATGTGATCAGCATGCGGTGGTGTTGCAAAGCCACAAAAACAAAAATTGTAAAAAAAAAATGCAATAAAAAGGAGGACTAAATAAGAAATAATAATACACAATTACACTCTCACACAGACAGCGGCGGTTTGAAAACAAAGGTTTTGTGTTGTGTGTATGCAAATGTGTTGAGACCATGCAAGGGAAACTCAAACACAAATGAAATGAATTAAAAACAAAGAAGAATAAAGCGAAGAAGAGAAAACGAATGAACATATTATTTTAACACCCATTGACGTAACGACCAAATGTAACGCCTTTTGCTATGGGGGGGGGAGGGGGTCATTGTTAGCGAGTGTCGAGTCAAACACCAACATCAACTGCAATATACACGTGTGTATGCATGTATGGGTGTATAATTGCGTACAAACACATGGATATAAGCAAATGAAAACTAATGGCAATGCAAATTCTGTGTAATACCAACAGATTAAGGATCAAAGTGCCATTACACTGCAGGAATACATCGTGGGAAGTGTTAGAGAGGCTATCTAATCACTATTTTCACAATGTTGTCTATATTTCGCATTGCTTGCAAGGCAGGCAATTTTAAAAGCACCCATTCTTAAAAAAACATGTAATAGAGAAAAGGTGTATAAGCGGGACAGTGGCAGCCTTTTTGCTGTTCTGGAAAATGTTGTCAACATTTCCTTGCTATGGGAAAATTTGTCAAAATTTTAGTGTTCTACGGAGTTTGTTTTCGAATTTTGAATTTTTTGGCAGTATCAAAATTAGTCAAAACTTCCTTGCTAAAGAAAAATTCATAAATTTCGTTTTGTACTAAATTTTGTTTACATTCAATTGCTAATTTGTCATAAATTACTTGTTGTGGAAGCTTTGGAAAATTTGTATGCTCTTGAAAAGGCAAAGGATTTTTTTTATAGTTTGTCGTTTTATTTTTCTTCGAGACGAGCTTAACGATCGATATTTTTTTTTGTCAAAATGTGGCTACTTTAGGTAGCTTTTGTTCAAATTTGGTGTGTAGGAAATTGTTTTACATTTTAGCAATTTTGTCAAAAATTATTTTTTTATGAAATTCTATCAATATTTCATTTCTATAGGAAATTGTGACAAAATTTCATTTCCATTTGTCATAATTTAATTTATATGGGAAATTTTATCATAATTCGTTTCTATAGCAGTTTTTTTCACAAATTTATGTTTTATTGGACATTTGGTAAAAATTTCGTTGTTGTAGGTAATTTTGTCATTGTAATTTTAATTGCAGTAGAATTTTTTCCAAATATTTCGTAGCTGTAGGAAATTTTGTTAAAAATTTCGTTGCTTAAGGAGGTTAGATTAGGTTGAACACACCTAAACCAGTAACTGAGCTCTAAATACTAAAAAGTAAGCTCGAAAAAGAAAATCTATGTAAGGAGTTTCGTGCTTACAAAATCCTTATAAAATCTCAAATTGTTTTCCATGCCACGCCCCTAAGTTGGTTTATGTCTGGTATTGTGTCCCCACCTTAGTGCCGGTGTCTGTTAGCCGCGAAAGCCGAGCAATGACATAGTATTATCATCTTCTCCACACCTTTTCACTTGCCGCACCGATTTTGCATAAGTGAGATCGTAGTCCTATGTATCCCGTTATTATACCGAAAGCTTTACTGACCTCCTACTTACTTCCTTCCAGTAACTGACTCGCCTTCTCAAGATCCGGATCTCTCCATAGGATTTTCGTCGATCTACCGACCGTTTCGCTTCTCCATAGTGTTACATGGGTACGTCGACCACGCCATTAATTCGGACTGCGTTGACTCGAAAGGTTTCGGGTTAACCAAGTTTATTGACGGCAGTCCTCTGGCTTTGCCGCCCAGTCGTCTGGTTTCTAATTTCCAGTTACTCCGCTCTGGCCCGGCACTGCGGATCGTGCCATACTCAGAAAAGGCGTTAATCTCCTTCTTACATTCCAAGACTGTTCGCTATATTACCGCTTTGGTTGTTATTGCGCTGACGTCCAGTTTACTGTCCGTTAAGATGTTCAACCTAGAAGTCACCACAACACCCTACGCATTCAGTGATCGCCCGGATATCCACATGCAGCACCGTATTATGGTCAGGCAGTCAAAAACAGATCTCATTCCAGGGTTCTCGATGTAGATCCTCAGCTTTGATCCAGATACCAGAGTTTCGTCAATCCAAGACTGTGCGGATGGCAGCAGTGCCTTTCCCTTGACCACAAGTGTCATCTTAGTATCCGATCGGTAACCTCTCCCATTCTTTCCAGGTTTCCTATCGTCACCTCGATTATACCGCAATGGTACGACCTGCTGCTATTCTCTATCTATTCTCCCATCTCCTTTAGTCTCATAGCCGCAGTGGCTGTTTCATCCTTAATCTGTATGTCTTCTGGTCGTGTATCTAGAATAGTCTCCAGTGCCCGAGTGGGCGTATTCCTCATCAATATATGTTCTCCAAACCTTTTGTATTATGCTTACGTTGCACTTTTTCTCCATCACAGTCCACCAAACTAATGAGGCGTAAGTGGACTATCCTCGAATAAAGACCCTATTTCAAGTTTACGGCCTGTTTGCATAGTGCCGAACATCTGGGAGACTTCTTGGTACGCTCCCGAATCTGGTTGCTGGTTCGGTTCCTTATCCCTTAGAAGTATTATGACATCGTCGGTTGCAAATCCCTCCTCAGACAGTATTTATGGTGGCCACTCATGGTAGTAATGCCGATATAGTGCCCCCAGTCGCATGCCCAGTGCCATGTTCTTACTTATATTTACATATCTACGTCATATTTTCATACCCTCCACCATAGGATGCGGGTATACTAATTTCGTCATTCTGTTTGTGACACTTTGAAATATGCTTCTAAGACCCCATAAAGTAAAGGGTGATTTTTTTGAGGTTAGGATTTTCATGCATTAGTATTTGACAGATCACGTGGGATTTCAGACATGGTGTCAAAGAGAAAGATGCTCAGTATGCTTTGACATTTCATCATGAATAGACTTACTAACGAGCAACGCTTGCAAATCATTGAATTTTATTACCAAAGGCAGTGTTCGGTTCGAAATGTGTTCATTCACCGTAACGTTGCGTCCAACAGCATCTTTGAAAAAATACGGTCCAATGATTCCACCAGCGTACAAACCACACCAAACAGTGCATTTTTCGGGATGCATGGGCAGTTCTTGAACGGCTTCTGGTTGCTCTTCACTCCAAATGCGGCAATTTTGCTTATTTACGTAGCCATTCAACCAGAAATGAGCCTCATCGCTGAACAAAATTTGTCAAAATTTGAACACATTTCGAACCGAACACTGATTTTGGTAATAAAATTCAATGATTTGCAAGCGTTGCTCGTTAGTAAGTCTATTCATGATGAAATGTCAAAGCATACTGAGCATCTTTCTCTTTGACACCATGTCTGAAATCCCACGTGATCTGTCAAATACTAATGCATGAAAATCCTAACCTCAAAAAAATCACCCTTTATATATATATTCTTGATCGTCGTGACATTTTAAGTCAAACTAGCCATGTCCGTCCGTCTGTACGTCCGTCCGTCTGTCTGTCGAAAGCACGCTAAATATTGAAGGAGTAGAGCTAGCCGCTTGAAATTTTGCACAAATACTTCTTATTGGTGTAGGTCGGTTGGGATTGTAAATGGGCCAAGTCGGTCCATAACCTGATATAGTTGCCTTATAAACCGCTAGTGGGTTTTGACTTCTTGAGCCTCTATAGGGCGCAATTCTCGTCCAATTTGACTGAAATTGTGCACATAGTGTTTTGATATCTCTTCCAATAACTGTGCGAAGTATGGTTTAAATCGGTCCAAAACCTGATATAGCTACCATATAAACCGATCTTGGGTCTTGACTTCTTGAGCCTCCATAGGGCGCAATTCTCATCCAATTTGACTGAAATTTTGCACATAGTGTTTTGATATCACTTCCAACAACTGGGCTAAGTATAGTTCAAATCGGTCCAAAACCTGATATAGCTACCATATAAACCGATCTTGGGTCCTGGCTTCTTGAGCCTCCGTAGGGCGCAATTCTCATCCAATTTGACTGAAATTTTGCACATAGTGTTTTGATATCATTTCCATCAACTGTGCTAAGTATGGTTCAAATCGGTCCATAACCTGATATAGCTGCTATATAACCGATCTTGGGTCTTGACTTCTTGAGCTTTTAGAAGGCGCAATTCCTATACGATTTTGGCTGTAATTTTTCACGTGGTGTTTTGGTATCACTTCCAACATTTATGCGAAGTATGGTCCAAATCGCTCCATACCCTTATATAGCTGCCATATAAACCGATCTGGGATCTTGAGTTCTTGAGCCTCTAGGGAGCGCAAGTGCGAATGATCAGCGGCTTATCGAATATTTTATAATCTGTAATCTGGCGATTTGTAATAAAGGGGATAAAACGACCTTTATTACCAGGAACAGACAAGAGGCACTAGATACTACATATCTTAGGGCAAAGATCTCTGGAGATCGCCTGTCTCGACAGCAGAATCCATGCGTCAATCATGAAGGAGTTGGTGTTTCTAGGTATCAACTCAGCCGTAAGAAAGTTTATTAATAACTAAAAGATGCATTACCGCAGGCTTGGGATCTGTGGATCCAAAAATATGGGAGGTGGATCCACTTCAAGGAGGTGTACTGTCCCCCTCTACTTTGTGAAAATTTCGATGTTGTCAATCATAACTCGGGAAATTGTGTCGAAATTTTATATTAAACGAATTTTTATCAAAATTTAATAATATCCGGCTGTTAATTAGCCCCCGATTTGTTTTTCGTTTCTGTTGGAAGAGTCAAGCGTTAATTCTCCATATTTATTATTTTTAAGACCCATGTTAAAAAGGGGGGTTGAAGTTACTCCACAAGTCAATTTGTATTTGTTTTGCTATTTTTGTCTTTTTTCCCTTGTTTTTTTTTTTAATATTTTAATTGCTATTAAAACCTCAACAGTTCCATGGATTTTTGTGGGATTTTATCACCCTTCCTCTTTTGAATCCTGTTCTCTATAATACGAAATGTTCTGTGAGCACATAAAGCGTATAATATGATGTCAGTATTGGTGTGGGTGTCTACGCTTACCTATTTTTTAAGTTCTCAATAGGAACTATGGGGCTGCCTATGTCCGTCTGGCCTGTCTGTCTGTCTGTCGGTGTGTTCGCTGATATTAAAACTGCATGGATGGATAAGCGATATAAAATTACTATTCAGCGTTTGTAATATGAAATTTACTACGACCAAAGAATAAGAGAGCGAGAGTGAGAGAGAGAGAGGGAGTGCGAGAGAATGTTTCAGCCACCAGTAGCCTAGTTGGGCGCCACCTTTATATCCCATGGCTGGTTGTCTGTTTACCACGATTTTTTTTTGTTTCACTTTTTCCTTTGCCAATGCTCTCTTCGTTTGTTTTAGGTTTACTTTTGCTCTTGTTGGTGTATTTGCTGTTGCTTTTGCTTTGTTATTTGACTTTTTTGGTTTTTTTATTTTTATAGTTCTTTCACATGATATTACGCCACTGATGACGATAATGACAATGATGATTATAATGGCGGCAATGCTGATGGTGGTAGTGGCAATGGTGACGATGGTGTTTGTTAGACAATTTGAATAAAATCCAAAGAGGGAAAGTGTAGAAGACTTTGTTGTTTGGTGTGGCAAAGATAAATAAGAAGTTGGCTGGCAGGGGAGGAGCGCACAAAGTAAGGGAGAAGAAAACTTTTGCAATTAGTTGTTAATTTTCAAAGAAATCTTTGTATTTTTGCAAGTGTGCTCTTTTTTTCTATGTATTTTTTTCCTTTAATTTTCACGTGCGTTGCTTTTTATAAAGAATGACATTAAATCCAAAAGAAAAGTGGAGGGAGAGGCGAAAACTGGATGGCAGTGGGATAAGAACAGGGGCGTAGAGAAATTACACTTTTAAAAACATCATAACAGATGAATGTGAATGAACGGGAGGCACGCCGCAAACAGTGTAGGCTGCAAATATGCTTACATGGAAAACTTACTCTTATGGCGATCGGCAATTACTTAGAGTAGCAGTAGGGCAAGTGTGTTTGTTCGTAATAGTTGGAGGTCTTCATTTGGTAAAATTATATATAGTGGAGTAATTTTCTTTCTTCCTACGCTACAAATGAAAATACTCTTAAGAGCATAGTTTCAACCAAGAAGACATACCTTTATGACAAATCCTACCGAAGAGTTTGCGTGGCTCCAAACGAAATCGCAACATAGGAAACCAGATAAATGGTATTACATAGCGAAAACCCTTTTTCTGCCTAACTTAAAAAAAAGGGTTTTTTTTATTTGTAATAAAACCATAGGATAACTCTGCAGCAGGACAATACCCTGTTTGTATGAAAGATGAACTTTTCATGAAAATTAATTGTAATAAAAACCATTTTATGGAAAAACTGAAATTTTATTAACATTTGTATGAAAATCCTAATTTTATAGGAATTCAATTACGAAAAAAATACCTAAAAGGAAAATTTAACAAAGTTTTATTTTCATTCCTTTGCGCTTCTTTAGTTTGGTCACAAAATTTCATTTTGTTGTTGGTTTAACCAGCTTAGACCAATGTCTTTTTATTTCTTGCTTCTATTTCACAACAAAACATCAAAAACACTTTAAAGAGTCTCAACACTTGTGGTGTGTTAAATGTATAAAGGGGTGGGCTGCGATGATCGCGATTTCAGCCTTTGCCAGGGGCCTCATCAGACTGCTATGCCAGTCCGACGTAGCAGTCTGACGAGGCCCCTGACAAAGGCCGTAATCGCGAATGATTTTGCACCTAGTTTTTTGGTGTCACTTCCAACAACTGTGTTAAGTTTGATTCAAATCGGTTCATAATCTTATCCGAATGAACTGAAATATTACACAATGACTTCAGCAATTTTTAGCATTTATTTATGGTCCGAATCGGACTATAACTTGATATAGCTCCAATAGCACAACAGTTCTTTTTATTCTTTGTTTGCTTAAGAAGAGAGATACTGCGCATAGAACTCGACAAATGCGATCCAGGGTGGAGGGTATATAAGATTCGGTACGGCCGAACTTAGCACGCTCTTACTAGATTTTCATCTCAAAAACCTTTCATTTGAGCCACATATTGCCAAGGTCGGTAAATTTGTACTCTTTGGGAGGTGTTTTGGGGAATGGGCGGTGCCCCAACTACATGGTCCCACATTTGGATGTCAGATTGTATTGTATGTTTTGGGGAAATGGCGGACTCCCAAAAACTTGATCACAAAATTTGGATATAAAATTCGTATTCTGCTCGCGAATACCTTTCATTTGAGTCCCATATTTTGGTATGGTCGATATATATCTCCGATTTAGGGGTGTTTTTTGAGGGTTAGGGTGGTCCCGCAATTACATGGTCCGACAATTGGATATCAGATACGTTTTCTACTACTATATATCTCTCATTTGAGTCCCATATTGTCATGATTGTCCAGAATATATATTTGTTAGGGTTTGGGGGTGGGGCGGACGCTCTAGGTACCCCATCCGAAATTTGGAAATCAAATTTTTGTTTTTAGGTTACTTTAAGAGACCACGCCAAAATTTCGCTAAAACCGCACCACCCAACTCCAACCGCTTAACACATGGTCCGACAAATGGATATCAGATTCGTTTTCAACTCGTATATATCTCTCATTTGAGTCCCATATTGTCCTGAATGGTCAGAATATATATTTGTTAGGGTTTGTGGGTGAGGCGGACGCCCTAGGTACCCCATCCGAAATTTGGATATCAAATTTTTGTTTTTAGGTTACTTTAAGAGAGCACGCCAAAATTTCGCTTAGATCGCACCACCCAACACCGAGATCTGGGGTTTCTGAAAATTTGAGTTAAGGGGGGATCCGCTCCCCCTTCAAATAGCAAAAAATTTAGTACTCTATTTTCACCACGGGATACGGCATAATTACACTATCTGTGAAATATTTATGGAAGTCGGTTCAGCCGTTTTTAAGTCTATACGAAAACAAACAAGCCAACAAACAAACAAACACAAGTTGATTTTTATGTATAAGAAGATTTTGTTAAACATTTTTTGCTAAGGAAATTTAGTCAAAATTTTAATTCTTTAGAAAATTTCGTCAAAATTTCAATTCTTTAGAAAATGTTGTCCAAATTTCATTCATTTGGGAAATTTTGTCAATATATCAATTATTTAGGAAATTTAGTCAAATTTCATTAGAAAATAACTTTTTACAAAACTATCCATTATAATAAAAATAACGATTAGTCGTAGCCATCAGCCCCCACTTTAATAGTTACCATTCCCACGCCCATGACAGTTACCATTCCAAAGCCCACAATTCACTTGCCAGCATCAAAAAAGGACAATTTCAAGAATGATGTCAGCTCTTAAAAGAAGATGGGGGCATTTTTGCTTGCATTTTTTTTTTTTACATTGGCATACCAATGTCATATAAGACTTACCATAAACTTGGATGTCATAAAAACTGTTAAAACTTTTAAAAAGAGAAGACAGCGGCAAAAACACAAACAAAAAGAAAACAAGAAGTAAAAGTAAAATTAGCTAATAGACAAAAAGCATTTGTTAAAAGCCACCATAAACTGAAGTTTAATTTCATCACGTTTTTAATTTTCGACAAAATTAGAGGAAACTACAAATTGCAGTGTAACAGAATGACTAGGACTTTTATGTTTTACTTGCAGTAAAAGAGTGCTCTGAATGTTCTTCAAGCGCTTAGATAGGAGTTGGAAAAAAATCCTAAATGACTGTCATAAAGAGGGCATAACATGCGAGGACGTCGTGATGTCCTTTTCTTTTCATCTTACTTTTGAAATATTGCGGATGTATTTATGTTCATATTGGCCGCCGTGGCACAGAGGCTAAAAAGTTCGCCTTGGACCCTGAACGCCTGGGTTTTAATCCTGGCAATTGCATTAGAAAGTTTGTCAGCGTTGGTTATTCTCTCACTAATGCCAGCAACATTTGTGGAGTCTTCTCTACAAGAAGGTGCCGCTATGCGATCGGTAGTTTTTATACAAATTTATACATGAACCGAAAGACGGACATGGCTTACTCGAATCAGAGAGTGAATTTTTGTCGATTCGTATACCTATCAACGGGTCTATCTTTGTTCCTTCTGGATATTACAAACAAACACACCAAGTTTTAATAGCCTGTGCCATAGTAGTTGCCACGTCCGAAGGGCATGACGCAATGCAACACCTCTTTGAGGAGAAGTTTTTTATATCGCATAGTACCTCGCAAAGACAGAGACAGAGACAGAGATAGCTATTAGTATCATAACGGGACACATAGCTCACTACTAGCTCACTTATGCGGCATTCGGGGAAGATGATGAGACGTTGAAGCATTTCTTTTATGTCAGGGCCCGGCTTTCGTGGCTAACAGACACCGGTACTTAGGTGCGGACACAATACCAGACATGAACCAACTTAGGGGAGTGGTATGGAAACAAATTAAGGATGTTGTAAGTAGCACGGAATTCCTAACTTAAAATTTTCTTTTTAGCTTAGGTGTATGTCCATAGTGGCATAACCGTATCAAAAAATGGACCGATTTCTCCCATTTACAACCCCAACCGACCTACACTAAAAGGAAGTATTTATGCAAAATTCCAAGCTCCTAGATTAACTCCTTCGAAAGAAAGCGCGCTTTCAACCGACAGACGGACGGACAGTTGGACGGGCATGGCTAGATCGACTTGTCATAATAATCCAGAATATTTATGAACTTGATGGGGTCTTGGTCGCATATTTCGAGATGGTACAAACAGAAGGACGAAATTAGTATACCTACATCCTTTGGTGGTTGTTCGGGCAAAAAGTCGAATTTAGTAATAGGTTTAAAAAAAACTTGAAAATATAAATTCACGCCTAGTGTCATGACAGCTATACTATAGATTGATTATGGAACTTATTACACTGCTTATCAAAGGCAATCAATTGTAGTTAAAGTCTTAAAAAATAGAAAATTAAATTTCGTTGTAATTGCGGTTAAACATCTGTTCACACACTCAAGCAGCTATTTCACATTAAGAACTCTTAACCTTATTGTCTTTGTCTACACCACAACATCTTTCCAAAATTAATCCTTTAAATGACACACTTGAGTGTGCGTCAAATGACATTTATGTTGACAGGATAGCGCAATGAATTAAGTGCAATTAAATTAACAAATGCCAGCCAGACGGCAAAACCGCAAATAGAGTCAAGAAAATCACATATACAAGTGCACCCACCCCTACATATGAACACATGAGTATAGATAGACACTTAGATGACAAGTGTCAATTTAGTTATCCTCCTATAGACAACAACAACGACAATAATCTATGAAACGTCATAACCACGAACATCAACACCAAACACCAAACAACAACAGCAACATTTTGAGATATTTCCAATTATCCTGAATAAGGACATTGTTTATGACTTTGGTTAGTGGTGGGCGGCAGCAACATCATAATCTCTAAAGTGGATGTTTTTTGTGGCCACAGTTTAATGTGCTCTTTGGAAATTTCTATCCATTTCGCCTGCTTCCCACATAAATGACGAATGTCTAGTCTAGTGAGATACGGAAGGAAGCAAAGCGTTGCTTTGTTGGTATTAGCGACAATAAAACGCTTAAAAGTTTTCGTGTTTCTTTTGGACAATAAATTTTACAAAGTGTCGACAACATCATCCATTGATTGATATTAAAGCAATTAGAAGAGACTTTGTTGCTGTTGTTTTTGGATTTTATATGGCTTTTATTTTCATCCAAGTTTCTTCATCATAAATAATAGTGTCCATCATCAGAAAGAAGGGCAAGCCGAAGACGACAAAAGTTAAGACATTAAGTTATGGTTGCACTGTAGCAAGAAAACAAGAAATTGAACAAAACTTGGCAGTAAGAAGAAAATAACATAAACAAATAAAAAAGCGTCAAATTAGACCACCAAAGCTCGGTACCTCCCGACATATTTTTCATCAATATCCCGTATTTTTTCTGACATAAAAAAGTTTCAAAAACGCCAGATAACAGAGATGCGTTCATCGATTTTAGCGATACAAAACCTTACATAAAAAAACCTCATATAAAACCAATATAATAATCTAGAGGAAATCTTCACACGACATCACAAAAATAAACACCCCTAGCGGATATGCAGAACGATTGGGAATATATACATAGATAAAAATAATTTTGAAAAACAACAACTTTTGTCGAAAAAACGAAGACGACGAAATTTGTTAATTTCGCTGCAACAATTTATTTTGAATCTCAGCGACCGAAAGTACAAATTTGTTGTTGAAAGGCACTCTTTGCAAGCCAACTTATAACAAAATATCCATAACAAAGACGAAAAACCATTTACCCAACACCACGTGTGCTTTACTGCACAACCTCGGTGTAGTAGTGTTTTGTATTTTCTTTTGCTCTTGGGTTTTTGTCACTCCTTCTACTAATACCCAAAAATCAAATTTTATTAATTTTGCCGCCGTGTGATTTAAAATCATGACTCATATTTGGTAGTCTTGCACGCATCCTCTAGTCTACCGAAATCATTTTGTTCATGATGAAATAACTCTATAAGCATTATTTCACAGTAATAAGTAATAAAATTTTAAAACCACTATTAACCCTCCGACGGTTGAGTCATCCGTTGCCATTGCCGAAGACAAGGTCCACAGGGACTTTGTACTTTTGATATGGAATTTGATATGACAACGTTTTTTTTTTTTGTTTTTAATTTTTAGACATCAATAAAAAAGGTCCCCGAGGACCTTGAAAAAAGTCCCCAGGGACCTTCTCGCCCGCTAGTTAGGAAAGGCAAAAGTCGGGCGGTGCCGACTGTATAATATCTTACACTTACCTAATAAGTACAAAGTAGGAGCAATATCTAATTCTTAACCAATTTTGATGGACCTCCTCGGATGTTTTCAGAAACAGAACAAATTTCGAGCAAATATATTCAAACTGTAATAAATACGATTGACTTATGACAAAATTATTGCAAATTACCCAAAATCTGACGAACATATATATAAAGGGTGTTTTTGAAGTGTTATAGAAAAATTAAAAAAAAAAAAACAAGTAAAAGCGTGCTAAGTTCGGCTGGGCCGAATCTTATATACCCTCCACCATGGATCGCATTTGTCGAGTTCTTTTCCCGGCATCTCTTCTTAGGCAAAAAAGGATATAAGAAAAGGATATATTAAACACGTATGTTGATGGTAATGGGAGGATCCTTCGGGCAAATCGGATAATAATTGCGACCTCTAGAGACACAAGAAGTCAAGATCCCTGATCGGTTTATATGGCAGCTATATCAGGTTATGAACCGATTTGAACCTAATTTGACACAGTTGTTGAAAGTAAAAATAAAATACGTCATGCTAAATTTCAGCCAAATCGGAAAGGAATTGCGCCCTCTAGAGGCTCAAGAAGTCAAGTCCCCATATCAGTTCATATGACAGCTATATCAGGTCATGAACCGATTTGAACCATACTTGGCACAGTTGTTGGATATCATAACAAAATACTTCGTGCAAAAATTCATTCAAATTGGGCCAAGACCCAATATCGGTTTATATGGCAGCTATATCAGGTTATGAACGATACTTGGCACAGTTGTTGGAAATCATAAGAAAACACGTCGTGCAAAATTTCATTCCAATCGAATTGCGAACTCTAGGGGCTCAAGACCGATTTCGATCAAACTCTATATATATATATATATATTGTAGTGGTGGTCGAGGAAGCTTTGTGCCAAATTTTGAAAAGATCTGTCAATAAATGCGCTTGCAATGTCGGCCGCTATATATGTATATATATGAGAGCTATATCTATATCTGAACCGATTTCTATGAAAATCACCAGTAATATCGAGTCACGAGAAAGTCTTTGCTACCAAATTTCGATAGAATCGATATACAAATGACCACATTAATTCATAATTAGTCCAAATCAGACGAACATGTATATGGGGGCTATAACCAAATCTGGACCAGTTTTAATACCCTCCATCATAGGATGGGGGTATACTAATTTCGTCATTCTGTTTGTAACACCTCGAAATATGCCACTGAAACTTCATGAAGTATATATATTCTTGATCGTCATGCCAAATCGGTCCATGTTTCGATATAGCTGCCATATTAACCGATCTTGGGTCTTGACATTTTGAGCCTCTGAAGGGCGCAATTCCCGTAAGATTTGCCTGAAATTTTGCATGTTGTGTTTTGGTATCACTTCCAACAACTGCGCTAAGTATGGTTCAAATTGATCCATGTTTTGATATAGATGTCATATAAACCGATCTTGGGTCTTGACTTCTGGAGCCTCTAGAGGGCGCAATTCTCGTCCGATTTGACTGAAATTTTGCAAGTAGTGTTTTGGTATCACTTCCAACAACTGTGTTAAGTATGACTCAAATCAATTCATAATCTGGTATAGCTGTCATATAAACCTATCTTGGATCCTAACTTCTTGAGCCAATAGAGCGCGCAATTCTCATTCGATTCGAAATTTAGCATGAGATGTTTTGTTATGACTTCCAATAAGTGTACTAAGTATGGCGCAAATCGGTACATAACCTGATATAGCTGCCATATAAACCGATCTGGGATCTTGACTTTTTGAGCCTCTAGAGGGCGCAATTCTCATCTGATTTGGAAGAAATTTTGTATTTACAACGGTTTCTCTCATGATTTTCAACATACGTGTCTAATATGGTCAGAATCGATCAATTGCTGGATACAGCTCACATATAAACCGAATGAACTGAAATATTACACAATGATTTATACAATGTTCATCATTCATTTATGGTCCGAATCGAACTTAAACTTGTGTTTTCCCTATAAAGATCAAGTTTGTACCTATTGCAAGCATAACTTAAAAAAAATAGTCGAAGCAGTCGGCAAGAACAATCGAGTTGAAAATAAATCCATTACGACTTTTCTCCGACTTTTCCCACTTTTTTCGGTTTTTCGACTATTTGTTCGATTTTTTTTGACTTTTTGACTTTTTTCGAATTCTTGACTTTTTTGACTTCGGTTTTCCGACTTTTTTACACAAATCGATCGATCGAATCGATTAATCGATTAGTCGAATGTCGACTTTTCGACTGTTTTACACAAAAAGTCTATTAATCGATTAGTCGAAAGTCGACTTTTCGACTGTTTTACACAAAAAGTCGATTAATCGATTGGTCGAAAGTCGACTTTTCGACTGTTTTACACAAAAAGTCGATTAATCGATTAGTCGAAAGTCGACTTTTCGACTGTTTTACACAAAAAGTCGATTAATCGATAAGTGCAAAGTCGACTTTTAGATCCCTTGTTTCGCGCTGCAGATTTTAAAGAACTGTCTGTAGCACTGAATGATTACCCAAAAGATCTCAAATGCTTGAAGACAAACTGGAAAAAAGATGAATCTCCCAGCAACGTTGCCCGGAGCAACCAGTGTTGTGAGCGTGCGAGCAAAGTTATGCAATACTTATGGAACTTCTGCCAATCTCCCACTAAAATTTATCTTCTTTTGTTTAATTATGTAGAAAAAAGTGCGACATTGGCCAAACCCACCATTATTCCCACATAGCCCAAGGGATTCAAGGCCAAATGAACATGATGCGAACTGGCCACCGAGTTTAAGCGATTTTGCAACAAACAGTTTTGTTTCCGGGTTTTCGTCGTCCCTCGAAGACAACTTAGTAACTACCAAAATTCAAATTTCAATGCCAAACTTATTCATTTCGTTATACTGTGCTTAAGGAAAAACACTTTTTTCCTCAACTGGCCATTCATTTATCAAATTGGACAGCAAGAGACAAAGGAGGAGATGGTGAAAGTATCTCATCACGCTCCTACTCTTCTCTACCTTCATTAAAGTTTGAAATCTTTTTCAAATACCCATCCAAAACGCAATAGACTTTCATAAGCTCCACAAAACTTTTTAGTTAAGACGTCATTAAGACTGATGACGCTGGTGGTTTTCCAGGCTGATGAAACACCCATGAGAGGGTGGTAGAGAGAGGCAATTTGTTTACGGGCTATATTTTTGGAATTTCATATTAATTTGCTTAATAATGGGGGGCACAAGTTAACAACTATATTTCAATTATAGATTATTATTATTTTGTGGCAAAAGTTTAACCAAAAACTTATTTCTCAACGCCCTCTCAAGGCTATCACATAATCGTTTGGTTAGAGGTCATTAGCGCCAACCTTCTCTAGCTTGAGAGTGGCAAGGGCTATGGCCCAAAATTAGACCACGAAAATGCTAAAAACAGAAATAAAAAAAAAACAAACATTCTTCATTAAGCCAACACCAAGTCACACTGCTATCTTGGCATTAGGACAAAAATGTCGTAAATATTTTGTTTTCCCTAATTTGGTCATATGGGCTTTCGTGATGTTGTTGTCGTTGTTGTTTACCACTTACACTGATTGGTTGTTTGTTCAACGTCGATGTCCTGCTTTGCCATGTGTTGTCCTGCATGTTGAGTGATTTGTAAATAAAGGTTTACACAAACAACACTACAGTGATTAAAAAAGGTGACCAATTTTCTATAACGTTGAAAATGAGGCAAAGTAGACGACGATTTTGAACGCTATCACAGGATAGTTTTAAAAAAAAACTTAAAAAAAAAAACAAGTAAAAAGGTATTTAATTCGACCGGATCGAACTTTGGGTACCCACCACCTCGGGTATATATGTATACCATCTTTCAACACGAATATGGACCCATTTGGGCCAACTTCGGCAAGGACATTGAGTAGTCTAATAAATACAAATCACTGATCAATTTTGTAGAACGAGATATTGGTCTTTTCGGAGCTGTAGCCAAATATAGACCGATCTGAACCATATAGGGCACGGATGTCGAAAAGGCTAACATAAGTCACTGTGTCAATTATCAGCGAAATCGGATAATAAATGCTCCTTTTGAGATCGGTCTATATGGAAACTTAACACAAATATGGACCGATCTGAGCCATATTCAAGGAGGATATCGACGGGCCTTACATAACTCACTGTCCCCAATTTCAGCGAAATCGGATGCGCCATTTATAGGCTCAAGACCTTAAATCGAGAGATCGGTCTAAATGGCAGCTTTATCGAAATCTGGACCAATTTCGGCCATTTTCAAGAAGGATATCGAGGGGTCTAACACAACTCACTGTCCTAAATTTCAGCAAAATCGGACAAAGAAACCCGCCTTTATGGGTCTAAGACCTTAAATCGAGAGATCGGTCTATAGGGCAGCTATATCCAAATCTGGGCCGATCTGGGCCAAATTGAAGAAGGATGTCGATGGGCCTAACACAACCCACCGTCCCAAATTTCGTCGAAATCGGACAAAAAATGCGAATAATATCGGTCCAAGACCTTAAATCGAGAGATCGGTCTATAGGGCAGCTATATCCAAATCTGGACCGATCTGGGCCAAATTGTAAAAGAAGGTCGAAAATCCTAACACAACTCTTTTTCCCAAATTTCGTCGAAATCGGACAATAAACGCGACTTTTATGGGTCCATGACCTTAAATCGAGAGATCGGTCACTATGGCAGCTATATCCAAATCTGGACCGATCTGGGCCAAATTGAAGAAGGATGTCGATGGGCCTAACACAACTCACCGTCCCAAATTTCGTCGAAATCGGACAATAAATGCAAATAATATCGGCCCAAGACCTTAAATTGGCAGCTATATCCTAAATTCTGGACCGATCTGGGGCAAACTTATGGGTCTAAGACATTAAATTGGCAGATCGATCTATATCAAGATATAGTTCGATAAAGCCCATCTTTACCTGCCTCTGGACAAAAAAAAAAAAAAATCTGTGCATAGTTTCACCTCAATATCTCTATTTTTTAAGACTGGAGCGTGATTTCGACAGACAGACGGACGGACAGATCGTCTAAGATTTTTATGAAGATCAAGAATATATACATTTTATAGGGTCGAAAATGGATATTCCGATGTTATGCAAACGGAATGACAAAACGAATATTACCCCCTCCTTCGATGATGGGCATAAAAATCAAACTTTTATGTCATTTTCTGTTTTGTCAATAATTCGTTGAAATGAAAAAACGACCGGCCGATTTTTTGAAGGAGAATGGGCGCGGTATCTGGGCCGTCCTCTCCAATCTAAAACCCGCCCAAACGGATATATATATACAGATCAACGCAGTATGGGACTTAAATGAACTTGCAGCGTAGAGCACAAATCTGATATTTACTTTCGGGACTAAGCGTCTGGGAGCTGGTCCACGCCTTAACCAGACATCTTTTTCGACCATAGGAATATGGGGCTCAAATTAAAAGTATTTGGGAGTAGGGTACGAATCTGTTATGTGATTTCGGAGCCTCAATGGGAAAACTTTTATTCCTTATACATCTAGTTTTCTTCAAATTACAAAATTATTCAAAATTTTTATCAAAAATAAAATTACTACGAAATTTTCTATAAAAATAGGATATAGACGAAATTTTCTATTAAATAAACTTCCCACGAAATTTTTCATAAAAAATTTTGTTCTTTTAGAATAAAAAACCTCTTTCCTCGGTATCTTTTTATAGACAAACAAAGAATAATGGATAAGAACTATTAGGGCTTTATCAGGTTATGGACCGATGCGGACCATATTTGGTTTCGGTGATGAAGACTATGGTAGAAGTAGAAGAGTAGCCCTATAGGAGCTGAAGTAGTAAAATCAGGAAATAGGTTTACATATTACAGCTATATCAGGTTACGGAACGATTCAGACCATATTCGGCATATAGGTTGAAGGTCATAGGGTATGTTGATATGCAAAGTTTCAGCCAAATCAGACAAGAACTGCTCCCACTGGGTAATTAGGAAGTACAATCGGGAGATCGGCTATATCAGCTTTTAGACCGGTTAAGAATCACGCCCAAGGAAGCTCAAGGCCATTGGGAGATCGGTTCATATGGGAGCTGTATCAAAGCCTGAACCGATAGAGTCAGTGTTTTTGGAAGAGCCGGTGCCACCCGACCTCTCACTGAGAATCTCCGCTCGATACCGCTGATTGTGCGCGACTGCCATTGCAGCTACTCCAAATGGAGCATTCCACTACCCTCAACCTGTGGGCGCGCCCGGTAGCTCGCAGCTAAACATGTCTTAAAAGCAATGTGCACCACACAAAACGGACCCGTGTAGGATCTTGTATATCGGAAAGTTAAATCTCCATGATAATGGGTTGAGGCAAATAGAATTCGCCGCGGCAAAAACATGGTTGTTAGTATCACCCGATTTCAACATAAAAACATTAAAAAAGCCACAAATTGATCACGTTGCGATAGATAGAAGACAACCAGGAGCGAATACAGATTTGGATCATTACCTTGTTGCAGCCAAGGCTAGCACCCCTTTGAACACGGCAAGGAAAGTACGATCTGACAGTGCGCGTAAGCTGGACATTAAAAATCTGCGAACACAACAGATGGCAAGGCCATACTCCACTCGACTAGCCCAACTGCTTGATGAAAGCACTCCTTGTTTAGATGTTGAAATGGGTACTTGGGTACCAAAAGCCTCCCCCACGAAATCCATGGTACGACCAAGAGCGTCGAGATGCTACTGAAACCAAGAATGCGTCATACAGAGCAACCCTGCAATCTTCAGTAGCGATGCGCCAGATGAAGGAGATGTATTGGGAGAAAACGAGAGAGGTGAAACGTCTACTCCGCAGAAAGAAAAAGTAAATCGAAAGACGTGAGTGTGAGCGAATTGAGATGTACAGGAGTTAGAATGAAGTCCGGAAAGAGTTAAACATCAAACAGATGACAGGCACATCTTACTGCTGAGACAAAGAAGGAAATATGGTAACTGCAACAGATAGCATGCTGAGGATATGGAAAGAACACCTTACACAACTGCTAGTGGCCGATGATGGCGGCGAAGAGGATATCACAGAGGATATCACTGATGGTGGTATAGAATTTTTACCTCTTAGTCAGAATGAGGTCCAAGTAGCAGTGACCCGACTGAAGATCAACTAGGCAGCAGGAGCCGACGGGTTACCCGCTGAACTATTCAAGACCGGAGGCGATACGCTGATAAGGTATATGCTCAATCTGACTAGAAGAACACATACCCGATGTTGGGAAACTCAGCATACTATGTCCCGTACACAAAAAAGGAAACAAGACGGAATGTGCCAATTACAGAGGAATAAGTCTCCTTTCCACCGTATACAAGACACTCTCGAGCGTACTTTGTGAAAGATTAGAACTTAAAGTCAATGAGATAATGGGGTCCTATCAATACGGCTTTAGACCTGGTAAATCCACCCTGGACCAGATATTCACACTGCGCCAAATCCTGGAAATGACCCGTGAAGGGAAAATCAACACCTACCATCTCTTTGTTGACTACAAAGCCGCTTTTGACAGCCGTATATGTTCGAAGGTATTTCAAGCCATGTGTGAGTTTTTTATCTCTGCAGGATGCCACTCCCTAATACAGGTTTCTCAGTAAGAATAGGAAAGAATTTCTCCGAACCATTCGATACCAAACGAGGTTTCAGACAAGGAGATAGCCTATAGTGTGTGATATCCTGCTGGAGAAGATTATACGAGATGCAGTTGTGAATAGATATGACACTTTACTCCAAAGAGAACACATGCTACACGCCTATGTCGGCGACATCGATATCAAAGGTCGGTCACCGGAAATAGTAACTGCAGCCTTTGAAAGAATCGAAAGAGTCAGTGAAAATGAGTCTGGCTGAAAATGGAGATAAGACAAAATGAATGGTTTCAACTACCAAAACGTCTTGTACAACCGATCAGATAAAGAAAATGGAGATAGTTGGGAACCACAACTTTGAGATAGTCATAACCTTTATCTAACTCGGCACCGCCGTAACCAAAACGAATGATACCCGTTTTGAAATTAAGCGAAGAATAATACTGGCAAACAGATGCTACTTTGGACTAAGTAAGCAGTTTAGAAACTAGGCCACCTCTCGACAGACGAAGACTACACTTTACAAGACACTGATACTACCCATGATGTTATATGGTTCTGAAGCATAGGTACTTGTGAAAGCAGATGAGGCAGTGCTTGGAGTATTTGAGAGAAAGAGTCTTCGTAAAATATATGAACCAGTTTGCGTTAATGGAGAATATAGGCGACGTATGAACCACGAACTGTATGATCTGTATGACGACGATAGCACAGTTACACGCATCAAAATACAACGGCTGCGTTGGCTAGGTCATTTTGCCAGAATGGATGAAGAAGCTCCAGCAAAGAAGTCTTTTGAAGGCAAACACATCCAGGGGTGTCAGAGATTATAAAATGAGCGCAGAATATCGAGGCGCTTGGAACGCTTTTTTAAGTTCGGCTAGTGGAACAAATGTTCTGTCCTAGCCACTTAAAGTACAGTACATTTTTTTACAAAATATATATTTTTACATATAATATGCATAAAAATTAAACTCCTAAAATTTTGTTTTGCAACAAAGTAAATTTTGCAAAAAAAAATTTGCCCATAAATTTAAAAATTTTATTGTGCTATGCAATTTTCCCACGAGATCTAATCCTCCACAATGCTTTTAAGAATCAACTTGACCATCACATCTAGGTGTAGTGATGAATGCAATGAAATTAAAGGTATCCATCAGACATTCAATACGATAGTGCTTAAGGTGTCGTGTTGAAAGCACTTTGCCACGCACTTGTTCCTTCGCTCTCTCCCAATTCGCCACCTGCAAAAATACAATGCCGCAAATAAACAACAGTGGCAGCGACAACAATGCCACATCAGTACAAAGAACAAAACAAATAGAAACCAGCAACAATAACAACAACAACAACAACAATAAGACAAACAACCATGCCCAATAAGCGTCAGCTGCACCAATGTTATGTGGCAGGGCAAATTACTTCGACATCGTTGAGTGACTAATTTATGTTGCAAAAAAGCAACACTAACCCAAGACTTTGGAGGCAAGGCCGGAGGGGGAGGATAAAAAGTGACCCAAACAACATTGCAAAGCAATGACCACCAAAAATACAAAGAACCAGCAAAACGACAAACTTTATCATTGGCCACATGTCCTCTTCTTCCTGTGCCCTGAGGGGTCACATGAAAGGACAATAAATGTTAGTGTGTGTGTGGTTGAACAAATGTTGCGAGGTCATGGCTATGAAAGATCCATTACACGGCCAACAAAAGCACCCATTTGGAGTGAATTTTTGTCCTATCCTCGCTAATCTAATGTGAATGGCACGGTGTAATGCTGGAAATTGACAATTGAAACTTATTGTAACAAATTTAAAAATGTCTCAGCTAGAACACCAAAAGGGAGGGACCGCAGAACTCATTTAGACAATATTATTTAGTTTGAAAGAGAAAACAAGTTGAAATTTAGAAAAAGTTAAATTATTCTAAAGAAGATACAATTTGACATTATCTGGGATGGTGTAGAATTTCTTTTAATATTTGGGAACCGTTTATAAAATTAGTATGAAGAAACAGTGGGATTAAATTAGCGATAAAAAAAGTCAACAAAAAGAATTATTCAGCAAAATGTCTTTATGAGACAATGTAGGAATTTCTGTTTGACTGTGGGCAGTTCAAGTAAACCAACAGAGTTGGCTAAAAACATCCTTAAAACATTGATATTTGGTCTTCATAGCTGATGATTTATTTCACATTTAAACCCAATGAGATACAAATCATATAATTGCTAAAGTTTTGTTTGGCTTTTGTCCTTTTATATAAAAAAAAACTATTGGGTTGCCCAAAAAGTAATTGCGGATTTTTTTTAAAAGAAAGTAAATGTATTTTTAATAAGTTTAGAATGAACTTTAATCAAATATACTTTTTTACACTTTTTTTCCAAAGCAAGCTAAAAGTAACAGCTGATAACTGACAGAAGAAAGAATGCAATTACAGAGTCACAAGCTGTGAAAAAAATTGTCAACGCCGACTATATGAAAAATCCGCAATTACTTTTTGGGCAACCCAATATTTGAAAATTTTGTTTCTATAGAAAACTAACTGGACTGGGCCCGCTCCGCTGCGCATTCTTTTACTTTATGTGGAACAAAATTTTCCTTGGAATATTTATTTTCGACAATGAAAGAGCTTTTAGTGAAATACCATGCTACGAAAATAGTATCGTTAATCGTTTTCGTAATCGCAATCGTTTTCTAATCTCAAATACCTTTCATTTGAGCTACATATTGGCATGGTCGACGCCTTAAATCCATGGTACAACATTTGGATATCAAATTCGTATTTTACTCCCAAATACCATTATTTAAGCCCCATATTGCGATGGTCAGTAAAAAATAGCTGTATGTGGTGTATTTTGGGAAAGGGGGTAGACCCCCAGAAAATTGGTCCCGAAAGTGTATCAGTTTTTGCTCTACCCCCAAATCCTTTCATTTAAGCCCCACATTGACATGGTCCGTAAATATGCCCGGTTTTGGGGTGTTTTTGGGGGCGGGGTGATCCCCAATCACTAAGCCCTGAAAATATATCAGAACCCCATATATATCAGAAATATATTTGAACCCCACATTGCCATTGGCCTCAAAATTGGATATCAAATTCGTTTTCTAATCTCAAATACCACTTCACTTAAACCCCTTATTGAAAAAGGCAGCAAATATGTCCGGTTTGGGGTATGGGCCCTAAAAACTATGAATATCGAGCTCCACTGTCTTGTAGACCCAAATTGTCTTGGTGAGCAAATACGTCCTACTTGGGGGTTGTTATGGTGGTGGGACGTCCCCTGGACTGTTGGCCCCGAATGTTGACATCAGATTCATGGTCTACTCCCAAATACCCTTCATTTGAGCTCCATTTTTCCATAGTCGGCACACATGCCCAGTTTGGGAGTGTTTTGAGGGATGGGGCGACCGTTCAGTGACTTGGCTTTTAAAATATATATCAGATTCATGTTCTACTCTAAAATACCTCTTAGTTGAGCCTCATATTGCAATGGTCAGCAAATACTTCCAATTTGGGCGGTGTTATGGGGGTGAGGTGGCCCCATAAACACTTTTCCCGAACATTGATATCAGATTCGTGCTTTACTTCCAAAGACCTTTCATTTGAGCCCCATATTGCTATGGTCGTAAATCTGGTGGATGTTCTTGGGGATGGACGGTCCCCCAAACACGTGGTCCCACATGTGGATATCAGATTCGTATTCTACACTCAAATAGCTTTTATTTGAGCAACATATTGCCATGGTCAGTAAATAAGTCATGTTTGGAGGGTGTTTGGGTAAGTTGTGGACCCCCAGAAACTTTGTCTCAAATTTGGATATCAGATTCGTATTTTCTCGCACATTTGAGTCCCACATTACCAGGGTCGGTAAATATGTCCGATTTAGGGATGTTTTGGGGGTTGGCTCGCACATTTGGGTCCCATATTACCATGGTCGGTAAATATGTCCGATTTAGGGGTGTTTTGAAGGTTGGGGTGGTCCCCCAAACACTTGGTCCGACAATTGGATATCAGATACGTTTTCTTATTCAAAATACCTTTCATTTGATTCCCATATTGTCGTGATTGGTGTATACATATATTTGGTAGGTTTTGGGGTGGGACGCCCCCCCCCCCCCCCCCCCCCCCCCCCCCATAGGTACCCCAACGAAAATTTGGATACCAACTTTTTGTTTGTAGGTTGCTATAAGGGAGCACACAAAATTTCGCTTAAATCGCACCACCTATATCCGAGGTCTGTCGTTTCTGAAAATTAGGGTAAGGGGGAGGGTCCGCTCCCCCTTCAGATATCAAAAAATTTAGTACCCTTTTTTCACTACGGGATCATTATGCACCATCAGTGAAAGTTTTAAGAAAATCGTTTCAGCCGTTTCTGAGTCTACAGAAAACGAATCGTGTCCGCTTCGCAGCACCCTTTTTAAAGCTCTTGTACCATTTATTTGAGCCCTATATTCCAATACTCGATATATAAGTCTTTTAGTGATAGAGTGTTAATATGAGGACATTTCGCCTCGAATTTGGATACCGAATTCGTGTCATTGAAGCGCAGAGGTAAGCAAGTCCGCCAATGATGCAAAACGCATGGGTTCAAATCCTGGCGAGAACATTGGGACATTTCACAGTGGTGGTTATCTCCTCCTAATGTTGGCGACATTTATGAGGTACTATGCCATTTATTAAAGTCATGTAAAAACTTCTTCCCATAGAGGTATCGCACTACGGACGCCGTTGGGACTCGCCTAATATTGGCGACATTTATGTGGTACTTTACCATTTATAAAAATCATGTAAAAACTTCTTCCCATAGAGGTATCGCACTACGGACGCCGTTAGGACTCGCCTTTAAAAAAGAGGTCCTCTATCATTGAATTGTACAGGAGTCATTGATTGGTAAGAAGTTTGTCGACGTTCTTCAATGAAATGTTCAAGGGCAAATTTTGCTCTATTTTCTTATACCGTTCTTTGGTAGTTCTTTATATTGTATTGGGTAAATATGTCCGGTTTGGGGTGTATTTTGGGTAAGGGGTCGACCCCCAGAAACTTTGTCTCAAATTTGGATATCAGATTCGTATTTTACTCGCACATACCTTTCATTTGAGTCCCATATTGCCATGGTCGGTAAATATGTCCGATTTAGGGGTGTTTTGGGGGTTGGGGTGGTCCCCCTAAGACTTGGTCCGACAATTGGATACGTTTTCTTATTCAAAATACCTTCCTTTTGAGTCCAATAATGTCGGTGGGACGCCCCCCTCCCCTAGGTACCCCATCGAAAATTTGGATACCAACTTTTTGTTTGTAGGTTGTTATAAAGGAGCACACAAAATTTCGCTTAAATCGCACCACTCATATCCGAGATCTGTCGTTTCTGAAAATTAAGGTAAGGGAGAGGGTCCGCTCCCCCTTCAGATATCAAACAATTTAGCACCCTATTTTCACTACGGGATCATTATGCACCATCAGTGAAAATTTCAAGAAAATCGTTTCAGCCGTTTCTAAGTCTATAGAAAACGAATAGTGTCCGCTTCGCAGCGCCCTTTTTAACGCTCTTGTACCATTTATTTGAGCCCTATATTCCAATGCTCGATATATAAGTCCTTTAGTGGTAGAGTGTTAGTATGAGGACATTTCGCTTCGAATGTGGATACCGAATTCGTGTCATTGCAGCGCAGAGGTAGGCAAGTCCGCCAATGATGCGAAACGCATGGGTTCAAATCCTGGCAAGAACATTGGAACTTTTTAAAGTGGTGGTTATCTCCTCCTAATGTTGGCGAAATTTATGAGATACTATGCTATTTATAAAAGTCATGTAAAAACTTCTCCCCATAGAGGTATCGCACTACAGACGCCGTTGGGACTCGCCTTTAAAAAAGAGGTCCTATATCATTGAATTGTACAGGCCTCATTGGGAAATGCTCAAGGGCAAAGTTTGCTCTACTTTAAATATAAGCTTCGTGCTATACTCTCAAATATTTTTTATATGAGCCCCATTTTACCATTGTCGGTAAAGAGGTTGTTTCATTTGAACCTAATATTGTCGTGATTGGGGATGGAATTTCAGACATTTTGCATTTATCAAATTCGTGCTCTGCTCCCATACATATTCATTTAAGCACAAAATGGTCTATAAATCTGTACGGGTTGAAGGCACGGGTTGGAGGCACTTGGGTCTGGCCCTTCGCCACTTTGCCCTAAAAATAGGTATCAAATTCTCTCTTTACTCCCAAAAACCTTCCATTAGAGCCCCATATTGATATGTTGGGAAATAAGTTCAACTTAGGGGGTGCTTTAGGGCTTGCCCACAAAACAGTATTCCTTTCCTACTCTCAAATACCTTTCATTTTCAGTCCCTTTTCAAAGTGATGAAAGCGCCACCTAGATACCTCAACATCAATTTTGATGTCAGTTTCCTAATCTACTGCTAAATTGCTCTAATTTGAGTGCCACATTGCCATAGTGGGCTAATATGCCCATTTGGAGGGTTTTTGGGGGTGGGAAAACCACACATTGCATGTACTTAATTTTTTGTAGCATATTCGTTATCTACTCCCAAATACGTTTCGTTTGAATCCCATATTGACATGAACGTCCAATATGTCTGTTTGGGTGGTTTTGGAGCTAAAGCGAACCGTTGGGTACTTAGTCTCAAATTTTAAGACAATATTCGTATTCTACTCTCCAATACCTTTAATTTGATACCCATATTGTTCCTATCGGTCCACTTTTGATTTTGGGTGGTGGTTTGGTGTAAGGGGGAGGGTGCGCCCCTTCCAGACCAACCTACACAATATGGTAAAATTTCGGGAACATCGGTTGTGCCGTTTTTGAGTTTATATGAAACAAACAAACAAACCGAGTCCAATATAGTCGTGATTGGCTAATATGCCTATTGGGGGTTTTGAGGAGAGGGGTGACCCGCTATACTTCGATCTGATTTTGTTTGCCAGATTCGTAATCTACTCCCGAATACCTTTCATTCGAGTTCCATATTGATATGAAGGTCCATTTTGTCTGCTTGCTTTTGGGGTTAGGGCGACTTTCTGGGTGCTTAGACTCAATTTTTAATACCATATTCGTATTCTACTCTTCAGTATTTTTAATATTATACCCATATTGTCCTTATCGGTCCACTTTAGATTTTGGCTGGTGTTTTTAGATAACGGGGGAGGGTCCGATCCCTTACGATATCCACAAATTATAAAGCCTATTTCTCCTTCTTGACCATAGTCGCAATCTACTCCCAAATACATTTCATTTGTGTCACATATTATCCCAATAGGTACACTTTTTTTTGGCTAGTACTTTTGGAGTAAGGGGGAGCGTCCGCCCCAATTCCGATATAAAAAAAATTGTATAGCCTATGTTTCCTTCCAGATGAACCTACAGAACATGCGAACATTTTGAGAAAATTGGTTCTGCCGTTTTTCAGTCTATGCGGAACAAACAAACCCAGTCTCGTTTAGCCGTGATTAGCTAAAGGGTCCATTTTGGCCGATTTTGGGGAGGGGGCGGGTGGCGTGACCCCAATACTTCGACATGAATTTGTATGCCAGTTTCGTTATCTATTCCCGCATACTTTTCATTTGATTCCCATATTGTTCCAATCGGTCCAATTTAGATTTTGGGTGGTGTTTTTGGGGCAACGAGGGAAGGTCCGCTCCCTTCTGATATCAAAAAATTATTAAGTCTATGTTTGCTTCCTGACCAACCTGCACAATATGGGAACATTTCGATAACGGGGGAAGGTCCGCTCCCTTCCGATATCAACAAATTATAAAGCCTATTAATCCCTCCTGACCATATTCGCAATCTACTCCCAAATTGTGTTCCACATTATCCCGATAGGTACACTTTTTTTTTGGAAGTACTTTTGGAGTAAGGGGGAGCGTCCGCCCCAATTTCGATATAAAAAAAATTTTATAGCCTATATTTCCTTCCAGACCAATCTACACAATCTGTGCTAAGTTTAAGGTATTCGGTTTAGCCGTTTTTGACTGTATGCGGAAAAAACAAACAAACCGACAAAGAAACACACCTTTTTTTTATAAAAGATTTTATCAGTGAATTTCTTAATTTTTTCCCTTCTTTTTGTTTTAATTGTTTATTTAATTTTTTAATTTTCTCTCCATTTATCATTAGGATTTTGCCCGTTTCTGTCATGTCCAAAAGCATTCATCATTTCTGGATAGATTTTTCTTTCTTTAAAATCAACAATTTTAAAATTCCAATGATTTTAACATCTGATTGTCAAGATTCCAAGAGTCAATGATTTGAGATATGTTTTACTTTCACTTGTCTATCGAGCAGCAAAGTATGGGCTGTGAATTGGGTTCTCTGCGAAAGGCATGACGTGATTGTTCATTTCTAACAAAGTTTCAAACACTGACTTTTTACAAACCATAATAGAAAAACTTTGTATAAATTTTTAAAATATTTAAATCAAAGTTGAATGCAGAGTTCTTTTCAATGTTAAACATTCAGACATTGCTGATATTCTAAAAACAAAAAAACTAAATTGTTTTTCATTCTTAAAAAAAAATTTATTTTATTTAAATGTTTGAGGAATTTGATTAATTTGTAAAACCAATAACAACGAAGATAAACGGAATTGTTTTGCAACATAATGTTTAGATAGAAACTTCAATTATCAATCACTCAAAGGAGCACCACAGTATAAACACATCGGTCATTTTGCTAAACAATTCTTTCCTTTAAAAGGTAATACTGGTAAATGCCAATATCATAAGAACTCTGAAAGAATTTTGTTCCAAAAAAAAATTTGTGGGAAATTTTGGAATAAATATTTTTCAACAGAGATTTATGTAAAATTTTTATAAAATAAAAATGTTGTCAAAACTTCATTTCTGTAGGAAATTTTTTCAAAAGTTCATTTCTATAAGAACTTCCTTCAATATTTCATTTCTAAGGAGGTAGACTGCCACTTAAACCTAACTATCAGACTCACTTAGATGTTTTCGTCCATTGTGATATCACAAGAACAGAAGAAGGAAGATGAATTCTAGTTCCTACAGTTGAACCATCAAGATCGCTTTAAAAATCCCAACAACTTGGGAATCCTCACATCCGCTAAATCAGACATGTTCTCAAAGAAATGAGAAACTAAAGTGGCACTGCTTCTAACTCCAAGTGTGGGACACACACACAGAAGGTGTTCCTTAGTCTCTTCTGAAAACTTAGCTTACATGTCGTGGGAGGCATACCCACAGATTCCAGTTTCCCTGTAATGTTTAAGGTAGTTCCCAGTCTCGCAAGTTCGTTCGCTTTACAATTCCCTGCGATATATTGGACATTGTATCAAGGATAACATTGTGTAGCCGACACATGACCAAAGAGAAAGCTCCCTTAGCCTCACGGCAGTGGTCGCAGCAATTTGTCTGGCCACAATGTCCAGAGGCATAAGATGTACCATTAAATTCAATCCATCAGATGGTGTCGTCCTCAGTGCGGCTATGATGCTCAAACAAGTCATCCTTTGGATCCGGTTGACATGGTGAACATTAAGTCGCCTTCTAAGGAAATTTTGTCAATTTTCATTTATATAGGAAGTTTGGTCAACATTTTATTTCAATAGAAAATTTTGTCAACATTTTATCTATGTAGGAAATTTTGGAAAATTACATTTCGATGAGAAATTTGGATAAAATTTCATTTCTATAGGAAATTTTGCGAAAATTTCATTTCTATAGAACATTTTGCGAAAATTTCATTTCTATAGGAAGTTTCGTCAAAGGAAATTTTGTCAAAATTTTATATCTTCAGAAAATTTTGTTAAAATTTCATTTCTATAGGAAATTTGTTTAAAATTTCATTTCTATAGGAAATTTTGTCATTTTTTTCCCCAATTTCAACCAATTTCAATTTCACCAATTCTTATCCGATTTGAATGAAATTTTGCACGACGCGTTTTGTTATGATATCCAACAACTGTGCCAAGTATGATTCAAATCGGTTCATAACCTGATATAGCTACCATATAAACCGATCTTGGGTTTGACTTCTTGAGCCTCTAAAGTGCGCAATTATTATCCGATTTGGCTGAAATTTTGAACAACGGCTTCTCCCATGACCTTTATCGCTCGAATATGGCATTAATCGGTTTATAGCTCAAAAACAGCTCTCCTATAAACCGATCTCCCTATTTTACTTCTTCAGCCCCTAAAGTGCGCAATTCTTACTAGATTTAGCTGAAACTTTACACAATGACTTCTACTATGGTGTTCATTATTCAATACTTTTTTTATCCTTTTTTTATATAAAATTGTCTAAAAAGAGATACCGTGGAAAGAGCTCGACAAATGCGATCCATGATGGAGGGTATATAAGATTCGGCCCGGCCAAACTTAGCACGCTTTTATTTGTTTTTCTTTTAAATTTTTGTACTTGTTCGTATTTAATATTGTTATAATTTTTAAATCTTATGTGCCTCAATTATTTTATGTGCATTTTATTTTGTTATAAAATTTTTTATTGAACCACGACTTATTACAAATCCTTGTCAAATGATGAAAATAAATTTTTATAACTGTCCAGGGACTATCATCATATTTTAACACAAATGTCCATAACAGACAGCTCAGCGAGCAGCTATGAAAAAGAGGCCCAAATCTAGTAGCCATTGTGGAGCTGTAAACATAGAACATTTTTTTTATAGTCGTGCCAATCATAATTCCATTCATTTTATATACCCATAATGGGGAAAAAACTGAAATTCTAACACAAACATTCAATACATTCAATGAGAATTTAGTAAAGTTGGTGGTGGTCTATGAGGTGCAGGAGTTGGTTGCATGCGGACATAGTGGGTAGAAACTGACGTCTCTCATGACGATGATGATGATGATGATTGATTTATAAACATTTGAAAGAATATAAATTCAATTTAATATCCGCCATCAAGAAAATGATGGAACATTAACTTGATTTCAGTCTAAAACCAGATGAGACTAAGTGGCAACACTAAATAGCAGATACAAACCTCTGCGCGAGTACAAGAATGAGCATTAGCATTCTCTAAGTGGCAAATTTAAATTCCATTTGCGTTTATTGTGTTTGCGTGGGTGTGTGTGTGTGTCTTTGAGTATTTGAGGAAAAGAGCTTTTCTGGGTTTGGGTGTGCATAACACTTTGCATGTGAATGATTGTGGGTGTGTACGAGTATTGTGCTTTTTCGCTCTATTGTTAAAGCCTTTGGAAGTGTCTTTGACATATTGTGGCGTATGAGTCATTACAGTTCAATTTGTATGAATGAATAGGAAACAATTAGGAACAATTTGTGTCATTAATGTTTTTGGATTTTTTTTGGCCTCATGTGGGAGAGAAATTGTGTAATTTTAACGATAACAATGGTTTTATTGAAAATTATCATAGTTATATGATAAGTGGTGAGATCAGAATCTACGTGTAACAGAATAACGGTTAATTGAATAGGTTGATAACATAAAAAAACCTATGTTTGATATGTAATTGCGCTACGGCAGAATTATAAGATAGGGGTGCACGAATACTGTTTTCTTTATGTAATTGCTTTTTGATAGCAAGAATTGTAGCCATGCGAAACATTATAAGAATGGCCAAGGATAAAATTACGACTTCAAATGTGGTATTGGAGACACTGATGATACACATCACGTTGTAAATTCAAGTTACGATGGAAGACACATATCACCGTTTCTTACATACTAAGTCGGAAAGAAATCTGGGTACATGGTTTAAATTTTTATACTCACCATCACACAGTGGAATACGACAGAAGAACGCTATTGATAAATATCACATTTGAGAATGGGTACAGCAAACTTTTTGAACATTTAATGGTTAGAGCTGAGGAGTTATCGAGAAGAAGGGCAACATTTCAAGGTCCATGTTGGTCCGGGCACCTCTTGGCAAAGCCCTTGCCGAGTGACCAAAGTTTGATTACTCGGCACTTTGAAAAATTTTTCGTGCTGCAAACTCTTAATTTGAGGTCCGATTTTCAATATCTCTTCTGTTTTGAGAATATTCATTTTAATGAATGACTAGAATTTATGACAAAATGTATAACTTTGCTGTTTTGCTTACTGTAAATACGGTCCACATGCGATTATTCAGTTAAATGTTACAGTATAATTTTTAACTCAATAATCACAAAATATATGAAAAAGTGAATTTTTTGCTCTTTGGTCGAAGAATGGGGAAATATTCATTTGTAACACATCAAAATATCCATTTCCGACACCACAAAGATTATATATAATCCAAGATGGTTAAGTGAAGACACAGACGGTCAAACATGGCGACCGTCTGTCCGTCCGACCGTTTGCCTGTTGAAATCACGCTACAGCCTTTAAAAATAGAGATATTGAGCTGAAACTTTGAACATACTCTTACTTTGTCCGTAGGCAGGTAAGGACTTTGCACAGATTCT